>NC_142795.1:15908953-16172612 GCF_049724085.1 Artemia sp. Qi Xiang Cuo
ATTTTGTCAGCCGGTGGCGAACTATAAAGAAGAAGAAATAAGCAAATATTTCGACAAGGACCACCGCCGGGTCGTCCTCAGTGCTAAACAAAAAAGAAAGAAAAGAAAAGAAACCAACGAAAATCGAACCTTTCGAAGTTTACTTGCCAACGACAGAACAGAAAGCTGTTCTGTCGTTGGCAAGTTTTCAAGCTGTTTTGCTTGAAAAGACTCATAGTGTTTGTAACTTAAAAAACCTCCGGTATTCATCTTGGGTTGAGATAAAAACTATTCCTATATTGTAATATCAGTTTCATATTTATAATCAACAATCTCAAAATTCTGTACTAGAGACTTTGATTTTTGTAAAGAATTCGAAAAAAATATAGACTACATTTTGTGTTTTCCTTTAAGATAGATTTTAAATTCGTTCTAAGCTAAGATCTATTTGTAGCACTGAGGGCAGCTTGGTGAAGGTCCTTGCCAAAATATCTGCTTTTGTTTTTTCGCTTCGTTTTTCGAGTGGCTAAAAATCACCCTCGTTTTCTTGGTTATTTTTCAATTATATTTTCTGTTTTTTTGCCGAAGATGAATTTCAATTCCCATCACCTCGTAGGTCCAATTAATGACTTCAAAAACCACTAAATACCAGTTTTGGTTGAAATCAACACCATTTGTAATCAAGGACGTATCCAAAATTTTTGTTGTGGGGAGGAGTAAAATTTTGTTCGGGGATCTTACAACAAAAACGTATTAAGAATCGTTTTTTTATCCATTTTTGCTATATTTTTATGAATCGGACAAAAACTTGCAGGGGATGGGTTCAAACCTGTAGCCCCTATCCCCTGGATACGGCATTGTTTGTAAGATTTGGCTAATTAAAAAATTCCACAAAAGAAGTTTTTTAAAGAAAATAAAGAGCTACATTAAACACAAGAACTATGCCATATCCAGGAGGGGGGGAGGAGCTAGGGGATTTGAACCAGTCCTCTCCCGAAATGTTTGTTCGACTCGTAAAAACGTTACAAAAATGAATATAAATTTTTTTTATGCATGTCTTAAGCTTTTTGGACCCCCCCCCCGAAAAAAAATTGATATGGCCCTGCCTAAGACAAGTGGAAATAATGTAATTCAACTGTAAAACGAACAAAACTCACTATCAATAATTAAGTGAATCCCAATACAAACAGAAATTACAAACAAAATATCAAGTTGAACTTAAATTGAACAAAAACTTGCAGCAAACAGGAGTAACGATAACACCTCCTATCAAACAGTTCGTGGTAACGAACTGTAAGTAAGGAGCGACCCGGCTCAATGGTAACTGAAACTCTAGAAAACGGGATTTTGATACCAACAGATACATCAAACGAATCAGATGTTAATGCTTATTTCAAATATATAAGTTTCATCGAGTTTAGTCCTACCCATCAAAAGTTACGTGCCTGAGAAAATTTGGCTGATTTTCGAAAAAAGGGTGGAAGACCCCCTAAAAGTTATATAACCTTAATGAAATTCACACCATCATATTCAGCGTATCAGAGAATCTTACTGTAGAGGTTTCAAGCTCCTATCTACAAAAATGTGGAATTTTGTATTTTTTGTGGAATTATGTGGGAGGATCTTTCCATGAAGGAAATTTCATGGGGGAAGGGACATTGCAATGAAGGGGGCGCCAGATTTCCCAGCATTCTTTAAAAAAAGACCAGAAATTAAATAAAAAAAAAAGGTTTTCAACTGAAAGTAAGGAGCAACATCACAACTTAAAACGAACAGAAAATATTACGTATATGATTGGGTTAACCCCCAAGTCAATACATTGCTGTTTAAGCCAAAGATGTTTTAGTACTTTTATAAGAGCTATTTATTCTAATTAACGGCCTTTGTGATTAAGAGTCATTTTTAAAGAATTGAAACAAAATTCGAAATTTAGCTTAAAGAGCAAGGTATTGACTAGGGGGCGAACTCCCTAATATATGTATTAAGAATATATGAATATAGAAGTTCGTTAGCTAAGTTAATTCGTAAGTTACGTATATTTATTGCTAATAAAAACGTTCGTAAATAAAATTAAACAAGTTTCGAGAAAGCCATTTAACCAAATAAAAGTAAAATTAATATGAATTTTTTTTTGTAATTATTCATGTACGGTGAGCCAAAATCAAAACCTGTGTTTATTCAAAAACGTTCAAAATTAAATAAAAAAAACAAGTTTTTTTAACTGAAAGTAAGGAACGCCGTTAAAACTTAAAACGAACAGAAATAATTTCGTATATGAAAGGGGCTGTCCCCTCCTCAACGCCTCGCTCTTTACGTTAAAGTTTGACTTTCTCACAACTCTATTTTTTTTTAAACAATAAAAAATTTAGCGTAAAGAGCGAGGCGTTGAGGAGGGGACAGCCCCTTTCATATAAGGAATAATTTCTGTATTGGTGTTTCTGTATAGTATTGGTTTTGGTTTATTGGAAAGCCCTTTAGCACAAGAAAAGTAAAATTAATATGCAATTTTTTTTTGCTTATTCAATGACGGTGAGTCAAAATAAAAGCTGCATTAACTAAAAAACGATCAGAAATTAAATAAAAAAACAAGTTTTTTTAACTTAAAGTAAGGAGCAACATTAAAACTTAAAGCAAACAAAAATTTTTCCGTATATGAAAGGGGATGTCCCCTCCTCAACGCCTCGCTCTTTATGCTAAAGTTTTTTATTGTTTTAAAAAATAAAGTTGTAAGACAGAGTCAAACCTTAGCGTAAAGAGCGAGGCGTTGAGGAGGGGACAGCCCCTTTCATATACGGAATAATTTCTGTTCGTTTTAAGTTTTAATGTCGCTCCTTACTTTCAGTTAAAAAAACTTTTTTTTTTATTTAATGTCTCGTAAGGACCAGAACGTCTCTTGTGCCTTACTGAAAATTATTAATATATTGATCTATGGGTTTTATTTGTCACAGCATAGAAAAAATGTAATAACCAAGACAAGTGAAAAGACCTAATGAAATTTAGATTGGCAGTTCAATATATAGTACCGGGAACTCAACCTTTACCCGGGCCCCTGCACTCGGCATGCAGCAGGCTCGTATACATCTGAAACTATAATTACGCGATAGCATAATCATCACGTGATTCTTTCATTTTAATTCACGAGGCGTCAAATCAGCAATTTCAACTGAATTGAGAAATTCTGGCATGAATTCAATTCCTCCTTCCTGTTAATGTATCAAAGAATCATCCGTTTAATAGAATTTGTTTTCCCGTTGGACTCGTTGTGGTTTTCATTGTTGCTCCTCTTCTAATAGGAGATTTCATTTACGATACGTTGTGAACATCCCAGTCACATATATCCTAACCACAGATTTTTTTTTTCTATTGTTTTCATTTGAGACTTGTTGTGGTGCTTATTGCCGCTTGTCTTCTAGCCACTGATCTCGTTGGCGTCGTTTTTGTTCATCATTACCTCAGACGTTTTTTCATAACATTTGGCTTAGCTCTTCAGATTCATTCTAAATCATGTATAATTTTGCATGATGTCACAGATACAAAAAAAAAAAATTTTCGAAGCTTTCCCCCAGTCTTTATATATTTGCTTTATTTGCGGTGTTATATAATTCAGCATCAACCAGAAATGTTCTAATACCTATGTCCTCTGACATGTCTAAATTACGCATTGACATAACCATCGTTATATTCTTTTGTTTCAAGTCATAGGGTAGCAAATCAGAAATTTCAACTGAATTAAAATATTCCGACGTGAATTCAATTCCTCCTTCCTGTTTATCCTTTACAGATGCTAAAATAAAACATTCTATTCCATTGTAATTTCTGAAATTATTATCTAAATTACGCAATAGCAGAATTATCCTGTAATTCTTTAGTCTTAAGTCAAAATTTCGTTTCGCAATTCAGTGTAATTTTTGCTGTTTTTTTTTACCACCTGCATCTATGTAGTTTGTTTCGATCTAGTTCAAATTTTATTTCGACACTCCGTGCAATTTTCACCTTAATACCGTTAGCCCTAGAAGTAGTTAGAAGTAGCATAGTAGTAGTCGTAGTAAGCAGTACCAGTATTAATAGTTATAGGAATAGTAGAAGTATCAACGATAGTAGTAGTAGTAATAGTAGTAGAAGTAGTATTAGCAGTAGTGGCATCCACATAGTGCCTTTTGGTTAGTTCAAATCCCCCTCACATCTCCTGAAAATTCCAACTTAATACCCAAAATCTTTCCTATCAACCCCTCAAAATTTCCTGAAAGTTTCACCCTTTTAAAATTAGCCTTAGTAGAACTGTCGTAGTGGCAGCAGTCCTAACGCCAGTTTAATTAACTCTGCCTCAGTAGCTAGCGTTTTCTTTTACTCATCAAAGGCTAATTCTATGGCCGAGACTATTCCAATTGATGTCCATATGAAACACTTCGCAAAATAGAAGGCGTTAGAGGGATTGACAGGGTGTGGATTTGGAAGATTCTCTGGTCCTCTAGTGTGCCATCCCTGTATGAGCAGCCCTGTATGGCAGGTGATCTGCTCCCCCTGCCAGTGAAAATAGTCATAAAACTCATCTTGGGATTTTGCTCAACTGTAAACGGTTAGAAGTAACCCAGATTAAGACCATGTACGAGACGGGCAGACACAATCTGCAGTTGTCTCAAGTCGGAGGGATTGGGTCTAATGAAGCTCTAACCCTCGTCCAGAACAGACTTTTCTGGAGCGTTCCGTCTGGTTCCATCTGCAACCTCGATGCTGATCAAAACAGTATTATAAAAGGGAACGTATTACAAAGCTATTCGTTTTGGTTTTTTAAACCAAAATATATCTAGATAGCCTTAGTTGTTTACGTGCGCTTTCCCATATGGGTTGAAATATCCCAACGTATGCGGCTGCATTACCTTTTCTTTCTTTTTTTTATTCCTAAAGTCCAGCACTGGGTACAATTAAATACCTGATTTGCCACTAGTTTTTTATCGAGGTTTAAAGATGACTATTGAATCTTCCTTTGAAAAAGTCAGCAGATAAACTTTTGGGGATAACTTTCTCAGGAAGATCATTCCAGACTGAAGTGCAGCGTCGAACGAAGCTGTTCTTCATTTTCTTGAACCTTGCAAATCATTTTCTAAAAACTGTCCACACTCTCTACAATCTCAATTTGTCTTTTCCTTTTGCGAAAAGAGCTACATGGGATGGTAAGTATAACCGATGGAAATTCACAGCTCATGGTGTGGAAAATCTTATAAATAAAATATAGAATAAAACAATTTGAAGTAAAAAAAAGAAGTATTAGATATAGGAACAGAAAGACGAGAGAGAGAGTCAGAGAGAGAAGGGATGGCGACCATTATGGTACCCTTTACAATATTAGATGATTTTTTCCGAAATCAAGTTCTTATATTTTTATCTTCAGTTCCTGTATATAGTTTCTTGGATGTTGTAATTCAATATCTGAATGGATGAGAACTCTAAAATTCCGTCTCAAAAAGTATTCCATAGTATGTAAATTCACTGTACTTTTCTTCAAAAATGAAGCAGGTGGAAATAAGGGATACAATATGTAGCCTAGTGCGTATCCCCTTGACTGTTTCACAGTTCAGTTTTTAACTTTCTTCTTTTCCTAAGAGAACAATGCTTTATTACATCTATCCATTTTCAAACGAATAGTTTTTATCTGTCAGCTTGCCTGCATGAAGTTATCAATCAGAGAAATTACATTCCATAATTGTTGAAGAAAGTGATAGAAACATTTAGAAAAAAAGGAGATTGATTGCAGGTAGAAAATTTTCCTTTCAACAAAAAATATTGCCAATGGGGAAGTTAGTAAATAACCAAATGCTTCATCTTTCATTAGAAAAAGATCCCATTCACTTAAGAATCTAGAGGCTTTTGCCATAATTAATTAAAAAAAACTTTTTCACAAAATAAGTTTTTCAAAAAAAATTTAAAGAACTCCATTAAACCAAAAATGAACAGAAATGAAATCAAATAATCTACCAAGCGTGAAACTACCCCAAATCAGCATCGATAAATAAATGAAACCCAAAACGAACAGAAATTACAATAAATAACCGAGTCAAACTCAAAACGAGCAAAAATTAACATAAGTAGGGCTCAAAACCCATATGCCTTCCCAAGGCCAGGACATAATTTGCACTTTACTGAAAAAATATAAATGTTTTTTACTTTTATAGCTTTAACAAATCAAATAATATTAACATTTTGATTACTAAATATCAGTATATGTATATTAAACTGACAATGCACATTCATTTGTATTTTTTCAGTAAATTGTAAATTATGTTCTGGTCTTGGGAAGACATAGGGGTTTTGAGCCCAAATTTTGTTAATTTCTGCTCGTTTTGAGTTTGACTCGGTTATTTATTGTAATTTCTGTTCGTTTTGGGCTTCATTTATTTATCGATGCTTATTTGTGGTAGTTTCACGCTTGGTAGATTATTTGATTTTATTTTTGCTCATTTTTGGTTTAATGGAGTTCTTTAATTTTTTTGGAAAAACTTATTTTGTGAAAAAGTTTTTTAAAAATTTATTTCTGTTCGTTTTATATTGACATAGTTTTTTCAGGGAAAAAGAAAATAATACTTTAAATAATTTCGTTTTTTTAAGACTTTATAGTTTGGCCTGCTATTTGCATGCTGGCGAAATATTTTCAGCAGTTTTTAACAATATACACCCTTTTAAAAATCTGGGCACAAATAGTAGTGTTTAATTTAGTTTCATAACTCCTCTAGTTGACCTGAAATAGAACACTTGATACCATTCGCAAAAAAATCTGTTTACTTTCTTTGATAGCTTGGACACACTTACGCTATTTTGATTTGGTTAAATTTTAAGAGCAGAAGTAGCCCCGAAAGTTTGAACATAATACCCTCAGTCGTTCTTGGGATACTGCATAGATGCCTTATTGGAAATTAGCATTAACACAGTGGATTTTGATTTAATCTTATGGCAACATTTAGTTTTTAAACATAAAGGCAAATAGGAGGGTGGGCGTGAGAGGGGGATTAGTTTCCCTCTGATCACTTTCGATTATTAAAAAGGGCATCAGCCCTTTCTATTTTCAATCGAATGAGCCCTTTTCAAAGTTCCTACAACAACTCCTTCGATACAAAGTGCCCTGGTCTAAGCAACTACAACAACAACTAAATAATACATTATACCCACATCTATCTTTACTATAAAAGTGTCAAGCCTTCCAATCACTTTCGACTATTAAAAAGGGCACTAGGCCTTTCGATTTCCAATCGATTGAGCCCTTTTTGAGATTCTTCGACAACGCTTTCTATAAACATCTTATATGCCCCCAGGGCATAAATTACAACCCTTACCCTAAGGGCTGTTAGGGTGATTGTCATCCTCAAAGACCTAACTTCCAGAACTTTAAATTACGTTAAACAAAATAGTTATCTCAAAATTTTGATTGGATGGGTCTGGGGAAATGGTGGGCGTGAGAGGGTTGTTAATCGTTCTTCAATCACTTTCAACTATTAAAAAAAGCACTAGCCCTTTCAATTTCCAATCAAATGAGTCCTTTTGCAGTTTCTAGGACAACGCTTTCAATATAAACCTTAGATGCCCCCAGGGCATACCTCACACCCCTTGCACGGAGAGCGGGGGGGGGGGTGTCATCCTCAAAGACAGAAGTTCCAGAACTTTCAGCAACGTTGAACAAAATGACTCTTTGAAAATTTTGATTGGATGTGTTTGAGGGAATGGTGGGCGTGAGAGGGGGGTTAGTTACCCTTCAATCACTTTCAACTACTAAAAAGGGAACTAGCCCTCTCAATTTCCAATTGAATGAGCCCCTTTTGAAGTTTTACGACAACTCTGTTTATAAGAACCTTGTATGCCCCCAGGGCATAACTTACAACCTTTGCCCTAGGGGCTCTGGGGGGTTTGTCATCCTTAAATACATAATTTCAGAACTTTCAATTACGTTGAACAAAATGGCTATCTCTAAACTTTGACTGAATGTGTTTGGGGAATTGTGGACGTGCGAGGGGGGTTAATTACTCTCCACTCACTTTCGATTATTAAAAAGGGTAATTTCAATTTCCAATCAAATGACCCCTTTTTGAAATTTCTAGAATAACTTTCTATATAAACCTTCAATGACCCCAGGGCATAACTTACAACCCTTGCACTGAGGGCTCTGATGGGGTTATCATCCTAAAAGACCTAATTTCCAGAACTTTCGACTACGTTGAACAAAATGGATATCTCAAAATTTTTATTGGATGGGTTTGGGGAAATGGTGGGCGTGAGAGGGGGGTTAGTTGCCCTTCAATCTTTTTTTACTATTAAAAACGGCACTAGCCCTTTCAGTTTCCAATTGAATGATCCCTTTCTTGAAGCTTCTACAACATCGCTTTCTATAAGAACCTTATATACCCCCAGAGCATAACTTACGACCCTTGCCCTGAGGGCACTGGGGTGGAGGCGTTTTTATCCTTAAAGACCTAATTTCCAAAACTTTCAACTACGTTGAATCAAATAACTATCTAAAAATTTTGATTGGATGTGTTTGGGGAAAAGGTGGGCGAGAGAGGGGGGTTAGTTGCCCACAAATCACTTTCGACACTATTAAAAAGGGAATAGCCCTTTGAATTTCCAATCGAATGAGCCCTTTTTCAAGTTTCTACGACAAAGATTTCAGTAAAAACTTATATGCAAAAAATAACAAAATTTAACAAAAATAGAACAAAATTTCGATTGGATGTTTTTGGGGAAATTGTTGGCGGGGAAGGGGTGTTAGTAACTTTTGACTATTAAAAGGGCACTAGCCATTTCAATTTCCAATCCAAAGAGCCCTTTTTGAAGTTTCTACGACAACACGTTCTATAGAAACCTTATATGCCCCAAGGGCATAACTTACAACCATTGCTTTGAGGGCTGTGGGGGGGGGGGTTGTCATCCTCAAAGACCTAATTTCCAGAACTTTCAACTACATTGAACAAAATGGCTATCTTAAAAATTTGATTCTATGTGTTTGGGGAAAAGGTGGGCGTGAAAGTGGGGTTAGTTGCCCTCCAATCACTTTTGACTATTAAAAAGGGCACTAGATCTTTGAATTTTCAATCGAATGAGCCCTTTTTCAAGTTTCTAGGACAAAGGTTTCAATAAAAACTTATATGCCCCCAGGGCATAACTTGTAACCCTTGCCCTGAAGTCTGTGGGGGAGTTTTCTGCTCAAAGATACAATTTACAGAACTTTGAACTGCGTTGAACAAAATGGCCATCTCAAAATTTTGGTTGAATGAGTTTGGAGAAATAGTGGGCGTGGAAGGGTTGTTAGTTGCCTCCCGACCAATTTCGACTATTAGAAAGGGGAATAGCTATTTCAATTTCCAATTGATTGAGCCCATTTTGAATTTTGTACGACAAAGCGTTCTGTAAAAACCTTGTATGCCCCCAGGAAATAACTGAAAACCTTGCCCTGAGGGCTGTGGGGGGTTGTCATTCTCAAAGACCTAATTTTCAGAGCTTTCAACTGAGTTGGACAAAATGGCTATCTTGAAATTTTTATTGGATGTGCTTGGGGAAAAGGTGGGCGTGAGAGGGGGGTTAGCTGCTCTCCAATCACTTTCGACTATTAAAAAAGTTACTAGCCCTTTGAATTTCCAATCGAATGAGGCTTTTTCGAAGTTTCTACGACAACGACTTCTATAAAATCCTTATATGCCCCCAGGGCATAACTTACAACCCTTACCCTGAGTGCTGTGGGGGAGTGTCCTCCTCAAAACATAATTTCTATCTGGAAATCAACTACGCTGAACAAAATGGCTATCTCAAAATTTTGATTCGATGTGTTTCGGGAAATGATAGGCGGTGAAGGGGTGTTAGTTGCCTTCCATTCACTTTCGACTATTAAAAAGGGCACAAGCCACTTCGATTTCCAATTGAATGAGCCCTTTTCGAAGTTTCTACGACAACTTCTTTGATACGAAGTGCCCTGGTCTAAAGGAAAAACATAATAAATAATACATTGTGCCAACATCGTTCTTATATGCCCCCAGGGCATAACTTAAAACCCTTGCCCTGAGGATAGTGGGGGAGTGAGCTCCTCAAAAACATATTTTCTATTTGGAAATCAACTACGCTCAACAAAATGGCTATCTCAAAATTTTGATTGTATGTGTTTGGGGGAATGATGGTCGTGGGGGGGGGGGGCTTGTTGCCCTCCAATCACTTTCGACTATTAAAAAGGGCACTAGCCGCTTCAATTTCGAATCGAATAAGCCCTTTTTTAAGTTTCTACGACAACTCCTTCGATACGAAGTGCCCTGGTCCAAGACCAAGAAAAAAAATTAATACTTTGTGTCAACATCGTTCTTTACTTAGGCAGCGCTATTGCGCTGCCTATGATAACTTGATGTGTAGCCTAACGCCTCTAAAATCACTATTAATATCTTGACAAAATAAAAATAATCGTGATAATGGTAAATAAATACTAACCAAGTGACTTCCTTTTGTTTTATTCAATCTTTTAAATAAACCACAATTAAGAACGTTATTTCGTTTTGTTGTAATTATTCAAGCACCTGCCGCAACAGGTGTAAAAGTGTTTTCAAACTCGGTTTCTGGTTTAAAGGAATCAACGGATTGGGTTTTATCTTCAAACCAAAGCATATTAGTAGCTGCCTTCGACTATAGTCATAGGAAAATTATAATAAATTTTTAACAGTAGTCATTATATCTACATAATCAATACTTTCAATACATTTTCCGTTGATAATACATTCAGTATTTTACATATTTGTTCCATCCATTCGTGTTATTTTCACTTTTGCATAAAGGTAACTATCACTTGGAGGAATACAAGATTCCACATCTTTTAAGATAAAACTTTAATTCAATTGTTGAGATACATTCATATTGGTATCTCTAATTCCTTTATATTCGGATTTGGTTTCAGAATCATCAACAATACACTTCGCAATAAGGAGTAACAACTTGATTCACTGCCATTTAAAAACAGAATTTAAAAAAAAATAAACTCTAAAAGATTTTCAAACCGTGGAGGTGGATTTTCGATTCCCACTGAGGGAGTCAACAAGAGCATCACCGGGGATGTAGTTTAAGTCCCATCCCTAAAATCATTGCATCCAATAAGCCATTCCTCTGTTCATCAGATGTTTATTGAAATATCTCTTGTTATTTAAAATTATATCTTGTAGAGACCTCACATCATTTAACCCTCTTTGATTAAAATCTATCCAATCTTTTCTTTATTCAATCGCCCTTTTCTTAAATAATTCCAGTCGAGGTTTAATCATATTGTTATACATGGAACGAGCTTGATCTCTTATATTTCTTATGGACGTCTTGAATAATTGAGAATTGACAATATTTAAAAAAAAAAACTACCAATCCTGCTACCATACTGTCTTGTATTCAATAATTGTTTCGTATTGGTCAACATTTATTATAGATAAATTCTACTAAATAATTTCATTAAACTTTTTTCAAATCCAAAACATACTCAATATTTTCTCCATTCAGATCAATTAACCTACCCAATTGATCCGTTATAGTCATTTTTAGCGCATTGATATATTCGTTTCAATTGATTGGAATGTATTGCATTTATATAGGAACCTCAGAGAGTAGCGTCCCAAATTCTATTTTTGGAGCAAAGCTCCAGATCACATTAGAGGTTGTATTCCCATTCACAATTGAATTATCCACTAATGAACAGTGACTAAGTATCTTATCAACATTTCTTGTAATATTAGGTACATTATCTTTACTACTTTGATCAACTCCATTTTCAAATCCTAAAATAAAACATAAATCACTATTAAACGAAGTTTATGAATCTCTTTCAAAATAATAAAAAATTTCATTGTTGCTAGATCGGATGATATACTGATTGAGCATCGATCTAGGAATGAATTGAAATACCGAGTTAAGGAATAATTTAAACCCTCTTCATCATACTACCCATTGGATATAACAAAGTTTACCCATTCATCCTTATTTTTTCCCCTGTATTCAAACGTTTTGCTTTTAACTTGATCACTAATGTTACACCATGAATACCATAGTTTATATTGAGTTATAGCTATTTCATAATCAAAGTTTCAATCTAACGTGATTTGATTACTTGTATAAGACTGTTCGATTTCACTTTTGATACCACTAATGATAATCAAAACCATTTATTAGAAACGTATTTTTATTTATAAAATTTCAATTCTGGGGTAGTTGTTGTCAATAATATTATAGTTATTTTCTTAATTATTTTATTTTTGAATAATGAATCGAGCAGGTTAATAGCTTCATTTCTCACTTCATGAGATGTATTTCCAGCAGCTCTGCTACATAGCAAATTATAGCTATTTCATAATCAAAGTTTCAATCTAACGTGATTGGATTACTTGTATAAGACTGTTCGATTTCACTTTTGATACCACTAATGATAGTCAAAACCATTTATTAGAAACGTATTTTTATTTATAAAATTTCAATTCTGGGGTAGTTGTTGTCAATAATATTATAGTTATTTTCTTAATGATTTTATTTTTGAATAATGAATCGAGCAGGTTAATAGCTTCATTTCCCACTTCATGAGATGTATTTCCAGCAGCTCTGCTACCTAGCAAATTATATAATTTTCCAATCATATCTTTTGCATTCATATAAATCCCAGTTCCTTACTGAGGGGTGTTTTGGGGGATTCGGGGGGGGGGGGCTAGTTGCCCTCCAATCACTTTCGACTATTAAAAAGGGCACTAGAACTATCAATTTCCAATCGAATGAGCCCCTTTTGAAGTTTCTACGACGACCACTTCCGTATACAGTGCCCAGCTCTAAGGGAAAAAAATAATAAATAGTATATTGTGCCAACATCGTTCTTATATGCCCTCAGGGCATAACTTAAAACCCCTGCCCCGAGGGTTATGGGGGAGTGTCCTCCTCAAAAACATATTTTCTATCTGGAAATCAACTATACTGAACAAAATGGCTATCTCAAAATTTTGATTGGATGTGTTTGGGGGAATGATGGGCGTGGGGGGGGGGGGCTAGTTGCCCTCCAAACACTTTCGACTATTAAAGAGGGCACTAGCCCTATGACTTTCCAATCGAATGAGCCTTTTTTGAAGTTTATATGACAACGCCTTCTATAAAAACCTTATATGCCCCCAGGGCATAACTTTCAAACCTTGCCCTGAGGGCTGTGGGGGAGTGTCCTCGTCAAAAACATATTTTCTATATGGAAATCACATACGCTGAACAAAATGACTATCTCAAAATTTTGATTGGATGTATTTGGGGGAATGATGTACGTGGAGGGGGGGCTAGTTGCCCGCCAATCACTTTCGAATATTAAAAAGGGCACTAACCACCCCAATTTCCAATCGAATGAGCCCTTTTCGAAGTTTCTACGGCAACTCCTTCGATACGAAGTGCCTGTCGAAGAAAGAAGAAAAAAAACACATTGTGGCAACATCGTTCTTTACTTAGGCAGTGCGTGCTGCCTATGATAATTAGAATAGGAATACCAATTCACAAAACTGTAGGTAAGTGGGGCCAAGGATTTTTTCTCAATTTTATATTTGTAAGGAAAAAGTGTTTTGAAAATCTTGGGTTAAAATACACAGACAAAACTCCGAAGGACAAAATAAAAACCTCAAATTAACAAATCGCTAATTAAAAAAGACCCTTGCTTAGCAACAGTAAAAGGGTAACTAAATAAAAGTTATTAACGTTCGAAAAAGCATTACCGCACATAAAATGACTTCCCAGGTTTGAATAACCATTCAGTGTTTGGTGCTTTTGTTTAGTTACCCTTTCACCATTACTAAGAAAGGGCCTTTCCTTCCTTTTTTTACTAGCTGGAAATATCCTCGTTTTTTCTTCTTCTATATTTTCTTCACTTTAGTATGTAAGGTTATTTACTAGTGAAGCCCCCCCCCCCAACTTCCTGCTTCATAAACCATCCCGATGAAACTCTAAGGAATATTGTGTAGTACTGAAAATTTTAACTTGATATAATGATCCTTTGTTGGCCTGGTTGAACACTTTTTGTGTACCAATGATCAGTTCGTGGTAACGAACTGTAAGTAAGGAGCGACCCGGCTCAATAGAAACCGAAACTCAAAGAAACGGAATTTTGATACCAATAGATAGATCAAAAGAATTTTATTTTTATGCTGATTTCAAATATATCAGTTTCATCAAGTTTAGTCTTGTCCATCAAAAGTTACGAACCTGAGAAAATTTACCTAATTTTAGGAAAAAGGGTGAAACACCCCCTATTAGTCATATAATTTTAATGAAAATAACCCCATCAGATTCAGCATATCAGAAAACCCTACTGTAGTAGTTTCAAGCTCCATCTGCAAAAATGTAAAATTTTGTATTCTTTGCCAGAAGCGATTTTGTTTTTGTTTTTTCCAGGGGTGATCGTATTGACCCAGTGGTCCTAGATTATCGTGAGAGGGCTCATTCGAACGGAAATTAACAATTTTATTGCTCTTTTCAAGTGACCGAAAAGATTGGAGGGCAACCTGCCCCCCCCCCCCCTGCCCTTTTTCCCAAAGTCGTCCGATCAAAATTTTGATATAGCCATTTAGCTCATTATAGTTCACAGGCCCAATAACTATGCCTTTGGATATAAAATGACCCCCCACAGTCCCAGTGGAAAGGTCCTTAAGCGATAAAATTTGCCCATTTTTACACATAGTATTTGTTATTGTGAAGTATGTATACATTTTCAGGTGGGGGGGGGCAAGTTTTTTGCTGAGGGTTTTCTACGGGGGATTGTCTACGGAGAGGGAAGTTTCCAGGTGGTGAGCTTGTCAGGGGAAATGATATATTCCTACTGGGGGAATTTGCCAGAATTCCTATACAAAATTCTTTTTAAATGTCTTGCTTTCTCTTTTCCGTCTCAATTTTACGCGTGGAGTTGTTAAGGATAATTGTCCGGTGTAAAATTTCACCGGGATTAAATTGTCTACAGGATATTTCCGTGGGAAGGGGGATTTCACCGTGGACGTGGGGCCAGATTTCCTGGCATTACTTAAAAACAATCAGGAATTAAATTTGAAAAAAAAAAGTTTTTTCAACATTTTTTGCAATCGTTAGGGCTATTAGTGTCAAACTAAAAAAATCCTCCGGTGTCTCAGTAAATACAAAAACAAATTCCATTTAAACCTAACAAAACAACCTATTTTGTTTTTTTTACTTTACTGATTCTGTTGATTTTGTTGAGTCTCCTCAGTAACTTAAAAATCAAACAGTTCGTGGTAACGAACTGTAAGTAAGGAGCGACCCCGCTCAATAGTAACCAAAACTCTAAAAACCGTAATTTTGATACCAATAGCTACATCAATAGAATCAGATTTCCCCAGGGGTGATCGTATCGATACAGTAGTCCTAGAATGTCATGAGAGGGCTCATCTGAACGGAAATTAAAAGCTCTAGTGGCCTTTTTAAGTGACCAAAAAAACTGGAAGGCAACTTGGCCCCCTCCCACGCTCATTTTTTCCAAAGTGACCCAATCGAAATTTTGAGATAGCCATTTTGTTCAATATTGTCGAAAATTTAATAAATATGCCTTTGAGGATGACTTAATTCCCCATAGTTTCCGGGGGGAAGGGCCGCAAGTTATCAACTTTGCACATTGTTTACGTATAGCATTGGCAAATGGGAAGTATGCAGACGTTTCAAGAAGGATATTTCTAATGTGGGGGAAGAGTCGGAGGAGGGGGTTACGAGGGAGAATCTTTCCATGGAGGATGTATCCATGGGGGAAGGGAAATTTTTATGAAGGGGCACCGGATTTCCCAGCATTATTTAAAAAACGATCAGAAATTAAATAAAAAAAACAAGTTTTTTCAAGTGAAAGTAAGGAGCAGCATTAAAACTTAAAACAAACAGAAATTATTACGTATATGAAGGGGTTCGCCCCCTAGTCAATAGCTCGCCCTTTACGCTAAAGTTTTTTTTAGTACTTTCAAAAGAGCTATCTATTCTAATTAACTGGCCTTTGTGATTCAGGGGTTTGTGATTCGAACAAAATTCGAACTTAAGCGTAAAAAGCGAGGCATTGACTAGGGGTAAACTCCCTAATATAGGCTACGTAATGAAAACATACAAATATAGAAGTTCGTTACGTACGTTAATTCGTAAGTTACGTCATAAAATTTCAAGAAAGCCATTTAGCTAAAACAATAAAATTAATGTGCAAATTCCATTCTAATTATTCATGTACTTTGAGTCAAAATCAAAGCTGCATTAATTCAAAAACGTTCAGAAATTAAATAATAAAAACAAGTTTTTTTTAACTCAAAGTACAGAACAACATCAAATCTTAAACGAGCAGAAATTATTCCGTATCTGACAGAGACTGTCGCCTCCGCAACGCCTCGCTCTTTAGGCTAAAGTTTTTTATTTTTTTAAAAAATAAAGTTTTTTGACAGAGTCAAACTTTAGCGTAAAGAGGGAGGCGTTGAGGAGGGGACAGCCCCTTTCATATACGGAATAATTTCTGTTCGTTTTAAGTTTTTATGTCGCTCCTTATTTTCAGTTCAAAAAACTTGTTTTTTTTTATTTAATTGTTTGAAAAGGAGACCTGTTCGCGTTCTACAAGTACACTATATGCTTAATGTGTGAAAGACAGTGAAAATGGAATATAATTGCTTCGAACGATCAGAAATTCAAACATTTTGTGGTGATCATTTGATTCAATCATCAAATTGCTTTCTGGAATTAAAATCAAATGATTTATTATGTTATTTTAATGCAATTCATTTTATTTCACATGATTCGTTTTTTTTGCAAATTTCGAATAAGACGAACTACAATTAGCAAATAGCCTTTTAGAACTAACTTTAACTGGTTTTTTTTTTAACTATTACGTATACTTGTTTAGATTTTAACTTATTCTTGAAGAAAATAAACTTGCAGAATTGAAGGATACATTAAGATGTTTCTTTAAAGATAAGGTACGGAACCCCCGGTGGCGGTTCTGGTCTTTCTTGAGCCCGAGGCAAAATCTTGATTAGACCCCCCCCCCTGTCTCCCACAAAATTTTCAGGCCAAATTTTAAGAATTTTTTTGTTTATTAGCAAAGTTGTCTTCATAAACAAAAAATCGCGAAGAAAGGAAGAAAACGAGGACAATTAACAACCAGTGAAAACTGGCTGTTAACTGGCTTTTTAAACTGGCTTTTTCACCGGCTGTTAATTGTCCTCGTTTTCTTCCTTTCTTCCCGATTTTTTGTTTATCATGATTAGCCAGTGTGGTCTCAGAAATTATTTAGTTGTCTTCAATCTGTTAATTAGTTAATAATTTATTGTTCAATTGTTTTTAATTTATTATCTAGATTATCTAATTATTATTATTTATTTAAATTTAATTATTTTAATTGTTATTATTTACTTATTCTTTTATTTCGTTTTTATTTCATCAAATAATTAATGATTTATTAATTATTTTCATATATTAATTACGCGCTCTACTTTATTTTAATAGAAATAAAATTTTAAAAATTAAAAGATAATGATTAACTATTAGATTATTTATTTGAAATTATGGGCCCCTAAAATTTCTGTGTCTGCGGCAAGCGCCCCCTCTGTCCCTCCCCTATAACTGCTTCTGTTAACCCTATTCTAAGCTATGGCTAGAATTAAATCTGATATGCATTTTGATGTTGTTAATGGGCGGGCCTATCTTCATAGAGTTATTCCAGGTTCCTTCAAAATAATAAATATTTCTCCTTTTTTTATTTTCCCTCTTCCAAAGCATGATTATTCAAGCACAGAGAAAACCTTTTAAAATACTTTCTGTATGCCAATTATCCTGGTTAAGCTAACAAAAGTCAAAATCCCCGCAATCTATCCGCTTTATAAGGTGCATTTCTCGGTCTATCAGACGAACAAACAGCCTTTTCCATTAACTAAGAATAGATTCAATATTCTGACCGTTTAATAATCATAGGCTTTTATCGAGCAACCCACTAAAAATGCTAATTAGGTAGCCCCACTCAACCATTTTCATCATACCCAAGCAATTTGAAAGGTAAACAAGGCGTCACTAAGCAATTATAGGCAATAGATTATAAGCCTATTTATAATTCTTTTGGCATATGGGACAAAGCGAAAGAAATTTGACAAGGTTTGGGAGGTTCAAAAAACAGGACTGATCGAAGAGCTTTGTCAAAATTTGGATTGAACTTCAAACCAGAAAAAGATGAAACTGACACGGTGGAAGGTCTACACCCCGATCTTTTCACCGGTACTAAATATCTAAAGACCCATGAAATATCTTCTTTGTTCTATTAGTTAAAAAAGATTATGTATTCAAGGGGTTTTTCACTATCAATTGCGAATGTACATGCATGTGCGTCTCAATACCTTCATTCACAGCGTCTTCCCGTGACTGTAGGCTTACCTCCTCAGTTTAATAGTTTAGCTTCAGCTCCACTGCCACCCTTCTGCATCTAACTGCATGCGGATGATTAAGATAGAAAGACAATATTTGAAAAAAAAAAAATTACCTAAATTCGCTATGTTCGATCGAATAGTGTTGCCTAAAACGCTGTATCTTCTAAAATTGCTTAGATACAGTAAAGTCGTTTACGCCAGTTGGCCAATCATAACGATCAGATTCGATCTTCACTGTCATTGATATTTTAACTAATAAGTAAACCAGGGACCAATACCGAATTACAAACTTACGGTCTTTTGTACGGCGCCGACGAATTTAAATTACTTTTGCTCATAAATTCTGCTTCCAGTTTATTCAACCGGGAAAAGTTTTGTCTTTTGAATTCAAGATCCTTTTAGTGCAGTTATATTACATGGATTTGAAATTCCAGAAACATAACTAAACCGCCATGCAACTACAATCTTCTGACAAATGAACCACATAATTTCAAATGTTCTCTTTATTACTTGCTGATATCATGGTGATGACATGCAGTAAGGCAAAGAATGGCCAGGATTTAGATCTATGGTATTGAAAATATGTCTCGCAATGGGCTGTCTTTACCCCCTACATGGTGGTATCATTAGAGGGAATCCTATACCTAAGTATTTACGTCACTTTTGAGAGGCTCGAGAAAATACGAGAAGAGAATGAACAATTAAAAGAACTTGCTCCTAGGCAGTACAAATAAATATGGCACTGCAATAGCGTCGCTGTCATCACTAAAAGTCGTATTTAAAATTTTGACGCTTCTGAGATAATTGTCAAGAACTGTTTTTGAGCTATTCACAAAGAAAGATCAGCAGGGTTGCTCATCGGTTTGCTGCTCATTAGGGGGATCATCAGTACGTTGAATCCCCCTGACCTAAATAGCCCCGTTGATCCTCCCTTCGAGAACATCTTAGAAAACGTTTTCGGCCAAGCAGGGTCTGACTTGCCACGTGGTGTACATCTCGGAAGGCCACGTGTGCCGCAAAGTTCCACTGCACTTGGCACAGTTTCCCCACGCCTGGCACATTCCTCAAAACGCTTGGCACCAAGGGCGGAACCAGGATTTCTTTTGAGGGGGGGGGGTTACTAATTTTTGACTCAGTTTTCGACTAATTTTACTGATTTTTACCTAGGTTTTACTAATTTTCGACTTATTTTCGACTCGGTCAAAAATTTCAGGGGGGGTTCAAACCGGGTAACCCTCCCCCCCCCTGGATACGGCCTTGATTGGCACACTACCCAAAACGCTTGGCACGCTGCCGCTGCTCTTGGCATGTGCCACCTGGTGCACATGATTTCTGAGGGAGAGCGACCCCTCGTTTTCGTAATCATTTAAGCAGTTTGACTATTTCAGATGCAAGCTTTAGGTTTAAAAGTGGTGCATTAGTGAACACTGTATTACCAGAGACGGACGCATAATTTTAAAGCTCAAATAAATTCCTTATTTGATAGGGATGTTGTGGGTTCTGCAAACAAATGAATTCTTTTAAAAGAAGTTGTCAATTTTTGTCATGTCACTTTTTATTAAACGCCACCTTTGAGATAATTGAGAAAAAACGAAATGAGAATGAACAACAAAAGGAGCTTGCTCCTAGGAAATACGAAGTGAAATGGCTACAATGACCATTTTGGTTAACACATAGTACAGCTATATGCTATGGTATTGTTATGACATTGTGCGACCATGGTATGGTTATGGTATTGTTTGCCAGACTATGATTATTTCGCTCGCTTATGGTCTTGGCTAATTGTAACAATATAGTTTTACACCAATCGCTATTATAACCCCAAAAATTAAACTGATTTTTCCGTGTTATTTGAGCTTGTGAGTACTTTTTTTTTATATCAGAAGCAACACTATAGCGTCGCCTATAGTAAGGGGCATAAGGATTCAATGTATTATGTATTGTTTATTTTCCCAAAGGTACTTCATATGGAAGGCGTGGTTGCAAAAATTTTAGAGGGGGCTCATTCGATTGCAAATTGAAAGTTCTTGCACCCTTTTCAAGGATCTAGAGTGATCGTTGAGTAACCAGTCCCCCCACCCTTTTCCCCCCGAAAGCATCTGATCAAAATTTTGATAACAGCCATTTTCTTCAAAATAATCCAAAGGCCAAAAAAACTATGCCTCCGAGGTTGACAAAAAACCTCACAGCCCCAAGAGCAAGGGTTGTAAGTTAAGCAACTTGCCCATTGTTAACATATCTACTCTCTTTAAACGAGCAATAATTGTTTATTTTTTTATCTATATATTCCTTTCTCGCGAAAACGACTCCATATTTTTTTCTGTGGGGGTGGGGGAGGGGTATTGGCACCCTTGCAATTTCTGGCCTGAAAAAACGATCCAGATAGGTCACAAGTTTGAGAAAATTCGTTTAGAGCCTTAATTTTCAGGGGGGGGGGTCATAAAAGTAACGTCATATTTGTGAGCATATATCAAGAGCAATAATTATATCATTTCTGCACCAGGAGTGGTTGTATCGTTTTTAGTATTTAAGACGCATTAAAAATTACAAAAAATGGCAAACTCCTTTGCAAAAAATACAATTGAAAAAGGAACGTGTTATTTTAGCGTCTGTAAAAGATAAAAGGAGGAATTAATATTTCGTATTAATTATTAATTATTTATTTCTATTAATTAATTATTTCGACACAAGCAAAACCATACAAAATGAGCAGGGCCAGATTTAAAGTTTTTGACACTTTTTGGCCCAGGCGTTTTCCCCTCCGTTTTTGCGATATTTTCGGAAAAATCCCCGAAAATTCGGGGATAGTGGACGCACTGAACAGAACACATTGAGCAAAATTTGAAAGAGAGAGGTGATACCGAACTCTCAGCTGCCATTCTTGGGAGACACCTGACAGTCTATAAGTGGCCACGGAATTCGTGTGTTGTTTTAAAGTCACTTTTCTACGAATAGACAGCGCGGCGGTGGAGTGCATCTGGCACTTTGATGATAAATCACACCAGTCCAGTTTTTGTTAAGAAAAAAGTCGCTCAGTAATAATTTATTGTGCCACCTGGCATTGTGCTCCCCTAGGCCCGGGCCTAGCGGGTCTATTGGTAAATCCTGGCCTGAAGATGACAAATCACTCTGAACAGCTAAAGAAAAAGACATGGAACAAGAAACAGCAACAAATCTCATTGAATTGCAGACGAAAATGTGACTTAATAGTAAAGAATAACACAATAATTATGCTATTGAAGAGTTTAGATATTTCAGAAAGTTCCGAGTGAATGAGGTGCGTATTAAGCAGGAAAGATGAATTGAATTCAAGACATAATTTCTTAATTTAACTTAAATTGTTCATTTGCCATCCTATTGCTTGAAACTAAAGAATAAAACGATGATTATGACAATTTTAGATATTTCAGAGGGCATAGGCACTGGAACACAGGATTTTCAATGAATCCGAACAACTAAAGCAAAGGGAATGGGAAAAAGTTTGAGGGAGTGATGCACGGACATGAAGCGCAAGCGAGATATGCCGCTAGAAGACATTTGACAACCAGTATCACAACGAATACATGAAATCGTAAATGAAATCTGCGGTTAGAAGAGAAGAAACGGGGAGAATCACAACGAGTTCCAGAAGAAAACAAATCATATAAAATGGGTGATTCTTTGATGCATTAACAGGAAGGAGAAATTGAATTCACGCCTGACTTTCTTAACTCAATTGTTATTTTTATTTGACAGCTCATGACTTAAAACAAAGAATAACGATTATATAGATACTCCCTTTAAACAAGCAGGTGCTTATGTATTTAAAACTTCCTTTTTTTTATTAGAATTATATACCTTTTTAGTGTTTTTCCAAGCAGTACTGCATCGAACCTAATCTGAAGCCATGACGTCAAGAAGAAGTTCACGTTATTTGCAGTTAGAAGACAAGCGACAACAAAAATCAATATATAAGCGTGCCGAGAGCCGGGGCCCAACCTCGGAATCGGCCACATAGATCTATTTCTTAAAACCGGTATATTTACACTTCTAGCCACAAAAAAACGGTGAAAATAGGTCATAACTTTAAGTAAGAATTCGTATTTTCCCAGGGTGGTTGTATTGAACCTATGGTGACGCCATGACATCAAGAAGAGCCTCACATTGTCTGCGGTTGAAAGACAAGTGACAATGAGAAGTAATATATACAAGCCTGCTGCGTAGCCGTGTCGGGCCCGGTGGTAAAGCCACCGATATTGACGTTTCAAACAGTTCGTGGTAACGAACTGTAAGTAAGGAGCGACCCGGCTCAATGGTAACCGAAACTCTAGAAAACGGGTTTTTGATACCAATAGATATATCAAAAGAATCAGATTTCAATGCTGATTTCAAATATATAACTTTCATCAAGTTTAGAGCTACCCGTCAAAAGTTACGCGCCTGAGAAAATTTGGCTGATTTTCAAAAAAAGGGGGAAAGACCCCCTAAAAGTTATAGAACCTTAATGAAAATCACACCATCATATTCAGCGTATCAGAGAACCCTACTGTAGAGGTTTCAAGCTACTATATACATAAATGGGGATTTTTGATTTTTTTGCCTTAATAAATAACACGTTTGGTTTTTTATTTGTTTGTTTGTTTGTTTTTTTTTTTTTTTTTTTTTTTACCCAGGGGTGATCGTATAGAACCAGTGGTACAATAATATAGTGGGAGGGCTAATTGTAAAGGAAAATAAAATTTATATTGCCATTTTTAATTTACCAAAAAAAAAGGAGGGCAACTAGGCCCCCTCCCACGCTCATTTTTTTCCCAAAGTCACCCGATCAAAATTTTGAGATAGCCATTTTGTTCAGCATGGTCGAAAATATGATAAAAATGTCTTTTAGGATGACTTGATCCCCCAAAGTATTGGTTATTGGGAAGTATACAGACTTTTTCAGAGGAGATTTTTTCTGGTAGGTGGGGGAAGGAGAGGGTCGGGGGCTATATGGAAGGATCTTTCCATGAAGGAAGTTTTCATGGGGGAAGGGACATTGCTATGAAGGGGGCGCCGGATTTCCCAGCATTATTAAAGAAAAAGATCAGGAATTAAATAAAAAAAAACAAGTTTTTCAACTGATCAACTGACTGTGATTAAGAGGTCATTTTTAAAGAACTGGAAAAAAAAATTCGAACTATAGTTTAAAGAGCAGGGTATTGACTAGGGGGCGAACCCCCTAATATACGTGTTAAAAATTTATGAATATAGAAGTTCATTACGTAAGTTAATTCTAAGTTACGTATATTTATTACTAATAAAAACGTTCGTAAATAAAATTAAACAAGTTTCGAGAAAGCCATTTAACCAAATAATATGAAATTTTGTTTTAATTATTCATGTACGGTGAGCCAAAATCAAAACCTGCATTAATTCAAAAACGTTCAAAAATTAAATAAAAAAAACAAGTTTTTTAAACTGAAAGTAAGGAGCGACATTAAAACTTAAAACGAACAGAAATTATTCCGTATATGAAAGGGGCTGTCCCCTCCTCAACGCCTCGCTCTTTACGCTAAAGTTTGACTCTGTCTCACAACTTTATTTTTTAAAACAATAAAAAACTTTAGCGTAAAGAGCGAGGCGTTGAGGAGGGGACAGCCCCTTTCATATACGGAATAATTTCTGTTCGTTTTAAGTTTTAATGTCGCTCCTTACTTTCAGTTTAAAAAACTTGTTTTTTTTATTTAATTTATAAAAGGAATGGTCGAACAAACTTTTGATGAGGCTCATTCAATTGGAAATCGAAAGTTGTAGTTCTCTTTATAAGAGCCAAAAGTGATCGAAGGGCAGCCATCCCCCCCACACGCCATTTTTTCCCAAGTGCTTCCGATCAAAATTTTGAAATATCCATTTTGTTCACAATAGTACAAAGGTCAAATAGCCATGCCTCTGGTGTTGACAACCCTGACATTGAGAGGAATGCCAAAAACAATCAAAATACACTTTGTCCTTGCTGGTTGTTGAAAGGGAATATCAAAGACATCTAAAGAACGGCAGATGGTATTAGGTTGAATCTTTCATGGTATTTTGACGGGATGTCGAAGAGACATTGGAGGGCAGCCAGTGGCACCTTAAACCGCTCAAAAGGCACTATGCGCATCCAGTTTATCAAAAAGGTGGATCTGCAATATCTTAAGAAGGGCTTCAGATATTAAGTTAAATCTTTCAAGACCAGTTAAGGGGGAATTTTTTAGAGTGGCTGAAGGACTGCCAGTCCCCCGTCCATGCCCTCTTTAGCTGCTTTCACTCCCAAACAATTGATCAAAATTTGGAAATATCTATCTCGTTCAAAATAGTCTAAAGGTCAAATAACTATGCCTATGGGGATAATATAATAGCTTCGGAGAGGAACGCCGCACACAATCAAAACATACAATGTGCATGTTAGCTGTTAAAATGGTGCATCAGCAATATCTAAGGAACGGCTTAGGGTGTTAAGCTGAAACTTACAGGATATGTTGAGGAGGGTGTTGAAAAGTGGTTGGAGTTCTTGCACTTTTTAGATACCCCTCCCCTGAACACTGTTCGTAATTTTAAAAAGCTATTTTGTTCAAAATAGGCAAAACGTCAAATAACTGTGCCTCTGGGGATGCAATGCCCTCCAAAAGCCCCAAGGCAAGGATTGTAAAGCATACAATTTACTCTTCTTTTATGACAGGATTTATCGTAAGGAAGAAGTGGACTGTTTGATTCTGAGTGCCTTCGAAAAAGTTATTTGTATTAAGCCGAAAGTTCGGGAAATGCTGAGGGGTATGTTTACCTGATCGAAAGATACTATGTGCATCCAGTTTTTCAAAAGGCGTACCTGCAATATCTTGACAACGACGGAGGGTGTAAAGTTTAAACTTTTAGGGCGTGTTGAAGAGGATGTTGAAATATGGTTGGAGGGCCACCAGTCCCCCTCCCATGCCCTTTTTAGCTGGAATCTTCCAAAAGACATATGGGAATGTCTTTCCAAAGACATTCGATTAGGCATTTCATCTCAATTCGGAACGTCAATCCAAAGACATTCGATTAGGCATCTTGTTCAAAATAGTTGAAAAGTAAAAAAACTATGCTTCCACGTATAAAAAAAACCACAACCTCTGGGGCAAGTATTATAACGTCATATAAGTTTCCCATTGCTTAATACCAATAGATTCATCCAAAGAATGAGATTTTTATGCTGATTTCAAATATATAAGTTTCTCGAAGTTTAGTCTTACCCATCCAAACTTACGCGCCTGAGAAAATTTGCCTTATTTTCGAAAAAAGGGAGAAACAACCCCTAAAAGTCATAAAACTTTAATAAAAATTACACCATCAGATTCACCATATCAGAAAACCATACTATGTAAGTTTCAAGCTCTTATCTGCAAAAATGTGGAATTTTGTATTTTTTGCCAGAAGAAATATCACGGATGTGTGTTTATTTGTTTTTTTTTTCCCAGGGATGATCATATCGACCCAGTAGTCCAAGAATATCGTGAGAGGGCTCATTCGAACGAGAATTAGAAGTTTTAGTGCCGTTTTTAAGTAAACAAAAAATTGAAGGGCAACTGAGTTCTATTCCATGATCATTTTTTTCCCGAAGTCACCCTATCAAAGTTTAGAGTTGGAAATTTGTTCAGTATAGCCGAATATTTATTTAATATACCTTCGAGGAAGATAAAACCCCCCAAAGTTCATGGGGGAAGGGCTGCAAGTTATAAACTTTACCCATTGTTTACATATAGTTTTGGTTATTGGGAAGTATACAGGCGTTTTCAGGAGGATTTTTTTCTGGTGGGGGGGGGAGGGGGTCAGAGTAGGGGTGACGGGGGAGAATCTTTCCATGGAGGATGTTTCCTCGGGGGAAGGGACATTCCTATGAAAGGATGCCGGATTTCCCAGCATTATTTAAAAATCGATCAGAAATTAAATAAAAAAACATGCTTTTTCAACTGAAAGTAAGGAGCAACATTAAAACTTCAAACGAACAGAAATGATTACGTATATGAGTGGATTCATCCCCTAGTCAATACCACGCTCTTTACGCTAAAGTCTTTTTAATCCTTTCAAAAGAGCTATCTATTCTGATTAACCGGCCTTTGTGATTCAGGGGTTTGTGATTCGAACAAAATTCGAACTTTCAAACAGTTCGTGGTAACGAACTGAAAGTAAGGAGCGACCCGGCTCAATGGTAACCGAAACTCGAGAAAACGGAATTTTGATATTAACAGATACATCAAACGAATCAGATTTCAATGCTGATTTCAAATATATAACTTTTATCAAGTTTAGTGCTACCCATCAAAAGTTACGCGCCTGAGAAAATGTGGCTGTTTTTCGAAAAAAGGGGGAAAGACCCCCTAAAAGCTATAGAACCTGAGTGACAATCACATCATCATATTCAGCGTATCAGAGAATCTTACTGTGGTGGTTTCAAGCTCCTATCTACAAAAATGTGGAATTTTGCATTTTTTGCCAGAAGAAAGATCACTGATGCGTGTTTATTTGGTTGTTGTTTTTTTCCCAGGGGTGATCGTATCGATCCAGTGGTCCTAGAATATCGTGGGAGGGCTCATTCGAACGGAAATTAAAAGTTCTAGTGCCCTTTTTGAGTGACCAAAAAATGGAGGGCAACTAGGCCCCCTCCCACGCTCATTTTTTCCCGAAGTCACCCGATCAAAATTTTGAGATAGCCATTTTGTTCAGTATGGTCGAAAATATGATAACTATGTCTTTTAGGATGACTTAATCCCCCGAAGTCCCCGGGGGGAGGGCTAAAATTATGAACTTTACCCAATGTTAACATATAGTATTGGTTATTGGGAAGTATACGGACGTTTTCAGGAGGGTTTTTTATGGTAGTGGAGGGGGGGGTCTGGGGTTATGTTGGAGGATCTGTCAATGAAGAAAATTTTCATGGGGGAAGGGAAATTGCCATGAAGGGGGCGCCGGACTTGCCAGCATTATTTATTGGTTATTGGGAAGTATACAGACATTTTCAGGAAGGATTTTGTTTCTGGAGGGGGGGGGCTGGATTAGGGGGGCACTCGGGAGAATCTTTCCGTGGAGGATGTTTCTTTGGGGTAAGGGACATTTCTATGAAGGGGGCGTCGGATTTCCAAGCATTATTTAAAAAACGATCATAAATTAAATTTAAAAAAAGCAAGTTTTTTTCAACTGAAAGTAAGAACCAACATTAGAACTTAAAACGAACAGAAATTATTACGTATATGAGGGGGGTATCCCCCAAGTCAATACCTCGCTCTTTACGCGACAGTTTTTTTTAGTGCTTTCAATAGAGCTATCTATTCTAATTAAACGGCATTTGTGATTGAGGGATTTGTGTATTAATTTTTTTTTTTAACTTTTAACGTAAAGAGCGTGGTATTGACTAAGGGGAGAACCCGCTCATATACGTAATAGCATATACGTAATAAAAAAAACATTAAAAAAACAAGCGATACGGCTCAATAGTGATCGAAACTTTTAAAAACGGAATTTTGATGTCAATAAATGTTTTAAAAGAATGGGTTTATAATGCTGATTCTAAATATATAAATTTTTTTAAGTTTAGTATTACTCATCAAAGGCTACGAGCTTGAGAAAATTTACCCGATTTTTAAAGAGGGGGGAAACATCCCCTACAAGTGAAAGATTTTTAATGAAAATCACACCGTCAGATTCAGCGTATCAGAAAACCCTATTACATAAGTTTCAAGCTCATATCTGCAAAAATCTGCAACTTTGTATTTTTTGCCAGAAGAAAAATATACGAATATATGTAAGTTAATTTGTAAATTACGTCATAACCAAATTTAGAGACATCCATTTAACTAAAGAAAAGTAAAATTTTTATGCAAATTTTGTTTACTTATTCAATGACGGTGAGCCAAAATAAAAGCTGCATTAACTAAATAACGATCAGAAATTAAATAAATAAAACAAGTTTTTTAAACTGAAGGTAAGGAGCGACATTAAAACTTAAAACGAACAGAAATTATTCCGTACATGAAAGGGGCTGTCCCCTCCTCAATGCCTCGCTCTTTACGCTAAAGTTTGACTCTGTCTCACAACTTCATTTTTTAAAACAATAAAAAACTTTAGCGTAAAGAGCGAAGCGTTGAGGAGGGGACAGCCCCTTTCATATACGTAATAAATTCTGTTCGTCTTAAGTTTTAGTGTCACTCCTTACTTTCAGTTAAAAAAAACTTGTTTTTTTTTATTTAATTATCGGGAAAAGAGGCATGCTTGATCCTGGGTCTCCAAAAAGGCTAAGGGTATTAAGTTAAAACCTTAGAAAATATTTAGATAAAATCAAGATTTCAAACAAAATCAAAACACTGTGCAGGACGGCTGTCGAAAGAGTAAAATAGCAATATCTAAGGGATGGCTTAGAGTATTAAGTTGGAACTTTAAAATCATGTTAAGAGGGACGTTGAAAAGGGGACAGAGGGCAACCAGCCACCCTCCTTTGCCCTTTTAGATGCTCCTCTTTACACTGACGGACATCTTAAAAAGCCATTTTATTCAAAATAGTCACAAGTGCTAATAGCTATGCCTCCGGGGATGCATGCCTCACATACCCCAGGTCAAGGATTGTAAATTATCCAATTTGTCCATTTTCAAAATGCAGGATTTATCATTTCTCGGTAAATATTTATTCATTTTTTTCTCTTTGCTTTTTCTTGATAGGTTGTGTTTAATTTAGTTTCATTC
Organism: Artemia sp. Qi Xiang Cuo; assembly: GCF_049724085.1. Lineage (NCBI taxonomy): Eukaryota > Metazoa > Arthropoda > Branchiopoda > Anostraca > Artemiidae > Artemia > Artemia sp. Qi Xiang Cuo. The sequence goes on from NC_142795.1 coordinate 15,938,026, forward strand.
ATGTGGGTTTTTCAGTTGATAAAGGCTCTCGGACGTGGAGTCGAAATATTTTGATTTTTATTACTTAAAGTTTGTTGTTTTTTTTTGTGTTTTTTTTCTTTCACTGCTTTGTTTAAATATTATACCCGTTTTGCTCTATGTATTTTCATCTATTTTTACACCATTTTCAAATAAAGTTTTTTCCGCTTTGAATCATGCCGGGTTAATTGATAAACGTAGTGGGGAGGAGGATGAAGCCTGATATGGTGTGTTTAATTTAGTTTCATCCATGTGTTTTTTCAGTTGATAAAGGCTCTCGGACGTGGAGTCAAAATATTTTGATTTTTATTACTTAAAGTTTGTTGTTTTTTTTTGTGTTTTTTTTTTCTTTCACTGCTTTGTTTAAATATTATACCCTGTTTGTTCTATGTATTTTCATCTATTTTTACACAATTTTCAAATAAAGTTTTTTCCGCTTTGAATAATGCCAGGTTAATTTATATACGTAGTGGGGAGGAGGATGAAGCCTGATATGTCGTGGTTAATTTAGTTTCATTCATGTGTTTTTTCAGTTGATAAAGGCTCTCGAACGTGGAGTCGAAATATTTTGATTTTTATTACTTAAAGTTTGTTTTTGTTTTTGTGTTTTTTTTTCTTTCACTGCTTTGTTTAAATATTATAACCATTTTGCTCTATGTATTTTCATCTATTTTTACACCATTTTCAAATAAAGTTTTTTTCCGCTTTGAATCATGCCGGGTCAATTTATAAACGTAGTGGGGAGGAGGATGAAGCCTAATATGTCGTGGTTAATTTAGCTTCATTCATGTGTTTTTTCAGTTGATAAAGGCTCTCGGACGTGGAGTCGAAATATTTTTATTTTTATTACTTAAAGCTTGTTGTTTTTTTTTTGTTTGTTTTTTCTTTCACTGCTTTGTTTAAATATTATACCCGTTTTGCTCTATGTATTTTCATCTATTTTTACACCATTTTCAAATAAAGTTTTTTCCGCTTTGAATCATGCCGGGTCAATTTATAAACGTAGTGGGGAGGAGGATGAAGCCTGATATGTCGTGTTTAATTTAGTTTCATTCATGTGTTTTTTCAGTTGATAAAGGCTCTCGAACGTGGAGTCAAAATATTTTGATTTTTATTACTTAAATTTTGTTGTTTTTTTTGTGTTTTTTTTTTCTTTCACTGCTTTGTTTAAATATTATAACCGTTTTGCTCTATGTATTTTCATCTATTTTTACACCATTTTCAAATAAAGTTTTTTTCCGCTTTGAATCATGCCGGGTTAATTTATAAACGTAGTGGGGAGGAGGATGAAGCCTGATATGTTGTGTTTAATTTAGTTTCATTCATGTATTTTTTCAGTTGATAAAGGCTCTCGGACGTGGAGTCAAAATATTTTGATTTTTATTACTTAAAGTTTGTTGTTTTTTTGTGTTTTTTTTCTTTCACTGCTTTGTTTAAATATTATACCCGTTTTGCTCTATGTATTTTCATCTATTTTTACACCATTTTCAAATAAAGTTTTTTTACGCTTTGAATCATGCCGGGTTAATTTATAAACGTAGTGGGGAGGAGGATGAAGCCTGATATGTTGTGTTTAATTTAGTTTCATTCATGTATTTTTTCAGTTGATAAAGGCTCTCGGACGTGAAGTCGAAATATTTTGATTTTTATTACTTAAAGTTTGTTGTTATTTGTGTTGTTTTTTTTCGTGTTTTTTTTTCTTCCACTGCTTTGTTTAAATATTATACCCGCTTTCCTCTATATACTTTCATCTATTTTTACGCCATTTTCATATAAAGTTTTTTCCGCTTTGAATCATGCCGGGTTAATTTATAAACATAGTGGGGAGGAAGATGAAGCCTGACCACAGTGGCTCTTCTGCTTGAAAATTGTTGTCTATGGAGAAGACAGAAATGTATTCGCATTATGGTTGATAAAAGGAAAACCGGTCTTCATTTATATTATCACGATTGTTGAGCAAAAAAGTAGAATTTTAATTATCTAAATATTTCAGCGAAAATTCCATTGCCTTTGAAAGAGGAAGATATAGTTTCAATTTATATCCCCCTGTTCGGGAAAGATTATTTTTATCGTCTAATGAGCATTTTCTTTCCAAATGAAAATAAATTAAGAGCTAAATTTTCAATTCCCCAAATTTCAGCAATCTACCAACTGCACTGATGTATTGAAACCCGTGTCAGATTCTGACTGACTTATAAGCAACCAATTGTAGAAGTCAAACCCAATTTAATTCTTTAACCCCAGAAATTTATGGTTTGCGAAGGTTCACTAGTACAATGCTGCGAAAAAGTTATGTGACACGGTTTGACAATTTTTAAATGAGGACGATACAATTCAATTGAGATTCAAATAAAATGAGGATTTCTATGTTGTGACATTTTAAACTGCCATTCAAATTGTGAAATGAACGGCAGAGAATAGCAATAAACTTAAAAGAGGGTTTGAGATGCCTAACCATGAATTTAGCCATCAATATGCCACACTTAATGGACTTCAGGGCTTTATTTGGGGAGAGTTTGGGCAGAAATGGAAAGGGGGAGGGCAAAGGCTGCAAAATATTCTTAGTTTCGACATTTAACGGCTCTATACAGGCTTTGACATACAAAATTAGTTTTTAACTCCCCCCCCTCTCAGAAAAAAATGTTAGATATACTTGATTGGTTTGAACATACACACTTAAACATGAACACTTGAACTTTTTTCTCTTATAGTTTTTAGGTCCCTATTCTTTTTAGCCTAAATATAAGCTCCTTTTTGGCTCATCTGTTAAGAGAGCTCTGAACATGATATAACATAAAATATGCACATTTGTCCCTAAATAGAATCAGCTCAGAATATTGATAACAGCGTTTATGGTGATTGACTTTGAAAATATTTCCTCCATCCTTAATCTAATATTTAATTCATTTCACCCCTTTAAATATTTTAAAGGGCACCCCTTTAAGGGCAATATTTTATTCACCCCTTTAAATGCTTTATACTTTTTTCTTCTTGTTAAACACCTTGACACTGAAATTATCAACAGCAAAGAAAGATGCAATCTCGACAAAAGGGAAAATTAACTTTTAAGTCCCCATAAAAAAGCAAGACGAATTCTTTTAGCATACTTCTTTCAGGAGGTATTTTTAAAAGTTACGTTATCTTTTCTCATATCTCCTCTCCCTTCATATTGATAATCAATTATTCTACCAGCTATATTAAATCTATCAATTGAGACCGCCTTATTTGCTCAAATTAGAAATGAACCAGAGAGACATTCTGGTTGGAAATTCCTCTATCTCACTTTGCCAGAAAGTTGTAATTCTAAGGGAGCGAAGAGCGTGGAAAACGAGAAAGGGTTCCATCCCCCTTGTAAAGGGCTAATGATTGATATGAAGATGATCTTTGTCAGATGTCTAAGGGGGTGTGATCTATTATTATTTGGAACGTTGTTTGGAACATGCAAGGGAAGCCACTTTGTCTTACAGGTTCTATGAAAATAGAGTCAAACAAATGAATAATATGAGGATTCTGAACCAGGAACGACGTCAAAATTAATTTTCAGGTAGAGGGGGTAAGCCAGGGACGTACGCAGGGGGGGAGCCTCCGGGCCCGCCCCCCCCGAAATCTCACGATTTTTTTCATTTTCCCATAATTTTCTGATTTTTCTAACAGAATAATGGGTTTGAAGGATTTGGCCCCCCCGAAACAAATTTCTGCGTACGTGCCTGGGGTAAGCTCAAAATAATTATACAAGAGAATTCTGGTGTGCCTAGAGCGCGCAATCATTATGAGGAGGGGATGAGATTTCACTGAGAAAATCAGATCGTAACAGCTTTCTAAAATGAACCAACCAAATCAAAGGCACCAAGGACAGTGAAAATAAAATCCGATTAAATTAGTTATGTAAGTTCAATTTTCAAATTTCAACTTTCTATTTAAAGTTGGATTGCTAAATTGGAACTGTGTCATCAGCAAACATCGGGTGAAAAATATTAATCTCCTTTGCCGTATAGTATGAAACCTTACTCACACGTGACCAAAGAAAAGAAGGAAGATCATTGACGTAAAACAAAGCGCTCCAACCTGCCACGAATACATTTTTTTTTCAATTGAATGTAAGGAGCAACATTAAAACTTAAAACGAACAGTAATTATTACGTATATGAAAATATATAAAATTTATTGCTCTTCCTCAACACCTTACTCTTTTCGCTAAAGTTTGAACTGTCCCAATTCTTTCAGAACGACTCCTGAAACTCTATGTTCGTTTAATTAGAACAATAAGAAGTTTTTTTTTTAAGTACTAAAAAACTTTAGCGTAAAGAGCGAGGTGTTGAGGAAGACCAACACCCTCATATTTGTAATAATTTCTGTTCGTTAGGTTTTAATGTTGCTTCTTATTTTCAGCTGAAAAAAAGTTGTTTTTCTTATTTAATTTCTGGTCGTTCCTTAAATAATGCCAGGATATCTGGCTAGACTTCCATAGAAAAATCCCTCCTCCGCACGAATTTATTCTCTAGACAATTCAATCCTGGTGAAAATATACCCCGAATAATTAGCCCTAACATCTCCACGCGTAATATTGAGTCGACAAAGAGAAAGCAAGACTTAAGATGCATTTCGTATAGGAATTCTGGAAAATTCCCCCAGTGTACATTTTCCCTGAAAAATTCACTCCCTAGAAACTTCCCTCCCCATGGAAAATTATCGCCGCGGAAAATCCCACAAGGAAAAACTCACCCCCACCTGAAAAATGTAGGCATCCTTCCCAATAACAAATACTATACGTAAACAATGGTCACATTTTCTAACTTAAAGACCTTTCCCCTGGAGCTGTGGGGGGAGGATCATGATATTTTCAAAAGGCTGATATTTTCCGATATTTTCCGAATAACTTTTGATATTTTCAAAAGTTATTCGGCCTTTCAACTATGCTGAACAAAATGGCTATCTAAAAATTTTGATCGGACGATTTTGAGAAAAAAGGGGTGTGGGAGGGGGCCTAGTGGCCCTCCAATTTTTGGTCACTTAAAAAGGGGGGCCTAGTTGCCCTCCAATGTTTTGGTCACTTAAAAAGGACACTAGAAATTTTAATTTCCATTCGAATGAACCCTTTCCCAATATTGTAGGACCTCTGGGTCGATACGATCACCCTGAAAAAAAAAAAACAGAAAAAAAACAACAAATTAACATGCATCCATGGTCTTTCTTCTGGCAAAAAAAAATATGCAAAATTCGACATTTTTGCAGATATGAGCTTAAAACCTCTATAGTAGGGTTCTCTAATGCGCCAAATCTGATCCTGTGATTTTCTATAAGATTCTATGACTTTTAAGGGGTGTTTCCCCCTTTTTTCGAAAATAAGGCACATTTTCTCATGCTAGTAACCTTTGATAGGTAGGGTAAAGGTAAAGATAAAAACTACGGCATTGGACTTTACAGTCCCTACCGGCGGTGCTGATCTCCGTTTCTTGGCCCTTCAGCCAGGAAGTACAATGGAGGGCTGGGGGCCAACCATCCTGTGCTTTCGCACACCCACCCTGTTTACCTTCTCCAGATTTAGAGCTTCCACGTACCCATTTAGAGCTGGGTCGACTCTGGCTGGGCTTACAGAGTCACACCACTGACCCTCGTCTCAAACCAAATAATTGGGTACACTAGGATTCGAACCCTCGCCGTCTCGGACAAAGAATCCTAAATCCAGGGCACCAAACTTAATGAAACTTACATATTTGAAATCAGCATAAAAATTCAATTCTTTTGATACCTTTATCGGCATAAAAATCCCGTTTTTTAGAGTTTCTGTTACTATTGAGCCGGGTCGCTCCTTACTTACAGTTCTTTAACACAAACTGTTTGAAATACATCAGGTTGCTGGCTCAAAAGGCACAAGAGTTGGAACAGGAAGCCTAACAGACACCACTGGAACAGTGGCGTCAATTAGAGGGGGCAGGGGCCATGGCCCTCCTAGACTTTGAAAATTACCTTCTTATTTATATTTCACAGCTATCTTCTATTTTAGTTATGTGCTATATTAAACCAGCGAGACTGGTTAACTGGTCGCTTTTATTTGTCGCCCCTGTGCTTCGTTTTTTCACAGCTATTAAATAGTACTGTTAATTTTCGATGACCTCGTATTGAAATGTTCTCTTGTAAAGCTGCATCTGTCAAAAAGTGATATTTGAAAAATGGATCTTCTTCAAACTATCGAAATCTTATCCGATCTCCTTGCCTATTCTGCAGTGGTTAAGCTGATGAAGCTAGTTGCTACTTTCCCTTTGACCACTGCCAGCAATGACGATTCTTCTCAGCATTAGGACGTGTGGAGGACTATCTGCGATCGACGATGGGAAAAGCCAGACTCAGTGATCTCATGATAATGACCATTGAAAAAGAAGAGGTAAAGAAACTGGATTTAGATAGATTAGTCGACGATTTTGCCAAGCAGCGAAGTTGCCGCTACTCCCTGTTTTAAGCATGTTTGCTCAATGCTTTTTTTGGCATCATCATTAAATAAATCGAAATAAAATCCCCTCCTACATTTTCGTGAATTGACGCCACTGCACTGGAAGTGAAGGCTCAAAAGCGCGAAACTTACGCGAAACATCTGATCGACATTTTGAGTTACCTATTTTGTACTTTCTCTGGGGCTGCTCAATTTTGCGCGTGGGGGAATTTTCCTTTGGAAGACTTATCTAGGGGAAATTTTCCGTTGGGGAAATTTCTAGGGGATTTTTCTTCGGGAATTTTCCACGGGGGAGAGGAGGAACTTTTCTTGGGATAATTTTTTTCCGGGGATAAAACGCTAGCTTCCGACTATGTTAGGAAAGAATGTTCTTTCAAACAGTTCATTTTAACGAACAGTAAATAAGGAGCGACTCGGGTCAGTAGTAACCGACAGTCTACAAAAAGGAGTTTCGACAACAATTGGTAAACAAATGAATTGGACTGTTGTGGCAATTCCAAATATATAGAATTCATTAAGTTTAATTTGACCCATCAAAAGCCACGAGCCTGAGAAATTTGTCTAATTTTTGAAGAGGGACAAAACACACCCAAAAATCAAGCGATTTTAATGAAAGCTACGCCATCAGATTCAAAATATAAGAGGACACTATTGTAGAGGTTTCAAGATCCTATATACAAAATGGGGAATTTGTATTTTTCATAGGTATCGCAATAGCGCTGCCTAAGTAAAGAGCGACGCGGGCACAATGTCACAGTGTATTATTTTATTTTTTTTGTTTAGACCAGGGTACTTTGTATCGAAGAAGTTGTCGTGGAAACTTAGAAAAGGGCTCATTCGATTGGAAATTGAAGGGGCCAGTGCCCTTTTAAATTATCAAAAATGATTGGAGGGCAACTAACCCCCTCCCACTCCACCGCTTCCCCAGACATATCCAATTAAAAATTTTGAGATAGCCATTTTGTTCAACGTAGTTGAAAGGTCCGGTAATAATGTATTTAAGGATGACAACCCCCCACCCAGAGCCCTTAGGACAAGGGTTGTAAGTTATACCCTGGGGGCGTACAAGGTGTATATACAAAGGGTGATTGTATAAAATTAGGAGGGGGCTCATTGGATTGGTAATCAAAAGCTCTAGTGCCCTTCCTAATATTCAGAGGGATCGGAGGGGGGATACCCCACCCCACACCTAGTATTTTCCTGAAATGCATCTGATAGAAATTTTGAGACGGTCATTTGTTGTCTTAGAAACCTCGAAAAGAGCTCATTTGATTGAAAACTGAACGGGCTAATGCCCTTCGTAATAGTCAAAAGTGATTGGAGGGCAACTAATCCCCCTCCCGCGCCCACCATTTCTCCAAAAGCATCCAATCAAAATTTTGAGATGACCATTTTTTAAACGTAATCAAAAGGTCCAGAAAATGTGTCTTTGAGGATGACACCCCCCCCCCCCCACAGCCCTCAGGGCAAGGGCTGTAAGTTATGCCCTGGTGGCATATAAGGATTGGTAGGAGAAAGATACGGAAAAAACCTGTCGAACCTGGAAAAAATCTATACGGAAATTATTTTTGCGTCACTTTGTTCAGAAAAAAAACCTCTACAAGATTTCAAAAATATAAATTTCCATCATATTGTGAAATTCCTTTTTTTCTAGTTTTTCTCTGCTATTTTTATTTTTATTTTCCCAGAATCCGAGAATAAGGAATCATGAAAAGAAAAGCAGCCTGTTGATGGTTTCCTTTTCAAGAAATGATTGTATTTGAGTGAATATAACATAAACGTCACCTTTTATCATTTTATTATTTTTAGTTTTGATTTTTAAAGTTAAAAAACATAAAAAAAAACAAGCAAGTGACCTATGGTCATAGATTTTTTTTCGAAGATGAGCACACATTTTCCATTCATTTTCATCATTCTCAGCAAATAACGATTTCCGCTTAGGTATCTACTCCTACAGAGGTTTATAAAGCCCCTTCTGATATTCAGTTTCTGCTACAACCATGCATTGATCTTATACGCTCTTTTCAAAGTTGTTTTTTTCTCAGCCTTGCAGAGCTACCTATCCGCAAAACAAAACTGCACAGATGGAAAATATTTTGGAGTTTGAGAAGATATTTAAAGACAGGCGCAGTGAAAAAAATTCTTCATAATTGAAATAGTCATGTAAAAACTTTCATTAGTTCTTATTCATAATTTTTTGCCTATTTTGTATTGAAAAAAGATGGGGTTTCACCCAAGTATGAACCTTTCGGAATGCTATTTATGGATAAATTAAACTTTAATATGAAACCAAATTAATGCTGCACCCATTATTGCGTTCTATAACTCAGTTGAGATCTAAAAGCCACAGATTGTAGCTGCTGTAAGTAATTACTTTCTTAGGCACTAGAAGTGATAAAGCTACTGAAGGATGTTCTGCCTATTCAACGATCACCATTTCAAGTCCAGATTTCTTATTGACACTTTACACAGCGATAGATTCTGCTGCTCCTATGTTGAAGTCCAAAAATTTAAACGTTGTGCATCAGTCCATGATGAATCTAGCCTTGTGGGAATTACCTCCACACATGCTGTGCAGAATGTAGCTGACAATGCAGATTACGATTTCTGCAATATGGACAGAAGAAACATTTTCCATGGGATGGCTCTACTAGCAACAGTCACACATCCTCTCAGTACCAGCCGATCGCCCATTCCGAGAGCTGAAGTTTCATTAAATGAAGTAGCTCAAAAAGGAAAAATTCCCATCTAGCCTTATCGTATTAGTGAGACGGTGCTTTCAAAGGTGCAAAAAGAGAAGATTCCTGACAGAACTTTTACGACCCATATGCCTCACTTGATCAGCTGTGGTTAGCAACCGGGTTCCTGAATCTTACAAGGCCGGGCTGGAATGGTTTCATACAGTCAGTTTTCTCTAACGAAATTCACAATGAAACGGGAAACCTTCGCAGCAAGGCAAGCGTTTTGTTTTTGCCCATGATTATTCTCCCATCTGATAACGAATACTGCCTTTACTCAACCTTGCGCTTTGTTGCTTGGAAAGGGGGGGCATACGGACTTGCACCAGTTCTCATATTTGATCAGCCGCTCTGATGGAAGTCAATGAAGATCCTGAAGTCCTACACCACGAACGAGCTGAGTAGCACTGTTCTCAAGCTGAGCAGTTTTCATTTGATGATGGGTTTCGTCGGATGCATAGGACACCTCATGCAAGGTTATGGTCTAAAAGAGGTCCTGGAAATGGTATACGTGCCTGGTGCAGCACCGCACATTCTCTCTGGAAAAGCAATTTCTAGAGCTATTCGTGGTCACATTCTCGTGAGCTCGACCATATATGCCTATCTCCTCGAAGATGAGCGAGCAACCTTGGCTTCTCTAGACATTTCTGCTGTCTTCAATCATAGGCAGCGCGCTAGCGCTGCCTAAGTAAAGAACGATATGGGCACAATGTGTTTTTTTTTCTCCATACCTGGGCACTTCGTGACGAAGGAGTTGTCGTAGAAACTTCGAAAAGGACACATTCGATTGGAAATTGAAGTGGCTAGTGCCCTTTTTAATAGTCGAAAGTGATTGGAGGGCAACTAGCCCCCCCTCCCCCACGCCCATCATTCCCCCAAACACATCCAATCAAAATTTTGAGATAGCTATTTTGTTCAGCGTAGTTGATTTTCAGATAGAAAATTTGTTTTGAGGAGGACACTCTCCCACAGCCCTTAGAAAAAAGGCTTTAAATTATGCCCTGGGGCATATACAGTTTTTATAGAAGGTGTTGTCATTAAAGCTTCAAAAAAAGATCATTCAATGGACAATTTATAGAGCTAGTGCTCTTTTTAATAGTCGAAAGTGATTTGAGGGAAACTAGCCCTCCCCCCCACGTCCATCATTTCCCCAAACACATCCAATCAAAATTTTGAGATAGCCATTTTGTTCAGCGTAGTTGATTCCAGATCGAAAATATGTTTTTGAGGAGGACACTCCCCCAAACCTCTCGGGGCAAGGGTTCTATAAGGTTTTTATAGAAGGCGTTGTCGTAAAAACTTCAAAACAGGCTCATTCGATTGGAAATTCGAAGGGCTAGTACCCTTTTTAACAGTCGAAAGTAATTGGAGGGCTACTAGCCCCCCCTCCCCCCACGCCCATCATTCCCCCAAACACATCCAATCAAAATTTTGAGATAGCCATTTTGTTCAGCGTAGTTGATTTCCAGATAAAAAAAATATGTTTTTGAGGAGGACACTCCCCCAAACCTCTCGGAGCAAGGGTTCTATAAGGTTTTAATAGAAGGCTTTGTCGTAAAAACTTCAAAACAGGCTCATTCGATTGGAAATTCGAAGGGCTAGTACCCTTTTTATAAGTCAAAAGTGATTGGAGGGCAACTAGCCCCCCCCCTCCGCCACGCCCCTCATTACCCCAAATACAACCAATCAAAATTTTGAGATAGCAATTTTGTTCAGCGTAGTTGATTTCCAGATCGAAAATATGTTTTTGAGGAGGACACTCCCCCAAACCTCTCGGGGCAAGGGTTCTATAAGGTTTTTATAGAAGGCTTTGTCGTAAAAACTTCAAAACAGGCTCATTCGATTGGAAATTCGAAGGGCTAGTACCCTTTTTAATAGTCTAAAGTGATTGGAGGGCAACTAGCCCCCCCCCCTCCCCCACACCCATCATTCCCCCAAATACATCCAATCAAAATTTTGAGATAGCCATTTTGTTCAGCGTAGTTGATTTCCAGATAAAACATATGTTTTTGAGGAGGACACTCCCCCAAACCTCTCGGGGCAAGGGTTCTATAAGGTTTTTATAGAAGGCGTTGTCGTAAAAACTTCAAAACAGGCTCATTCGATTGGAAATTCTAAGGGCTAGTACCATTCTTAAAAGTCGAAAGTGATTGGAGGGCAACTAGACCCTCCCCTCCTCCCCGTCCATCATTCCCCCAAACACATCCAATCAAAATTTTGAGATAGCAATTTTGTTCAGCGTAGTTGATTTCCAGATCGAATATATGTTTTTGAGGAGGACACTCCCCCACAACCCTCAGGGCAAGGGTTTAAAGTTATGCCCTTGGGGCATATAAGATTTTTATAGAAGGCGTTGTCGTAGAAACTTCAAAAAGGCTCATTCGATTGGAAATTCAAAGAGCTAGTGCCCTTTTTAATAGTCGAAAGTGATTGGAGGGCAACTAGCCCCCCACGCCTATCATTTCCCCAAACACATCCAATCAAAATTTTCAGATAGCCATTTTGTTCAGCGTAGTTGATTTCCAGATGAAAAAATACGTTTTTGAGGAGGACACTCCCCCAAAACCCTCGGGGCAAGGGTTTTAAGTTATACCCTGAGGGTATATAAGAACGATGTTGACACAATGTACTATTTATTATTTTTTGTTTAGAGCTGGGCACTTCATATGGAAGGGGTCGTTGTAGAAACTTCAAAAGGGGCTCATTCAATTGGAGATTGAGAGTTCTAGTGCCCTTTTTAATAGTCGAAAGTGTTTGGAGGGCAACTAGCCCCCCCCCCCAAGCCCATCCTTCCCCCAAACACATCCAATAAAAATTTTGAGATAGCCATTTTGTTCAGCGTAGTTTATTTCCAGATAGAAAATATGTTTTTGAGGAGGACACTCTCCCGCAACCCTCAGGGTAAGGATTATAACTTATTCCATGGGGGCATATAAGGTTTTTATTGAAATATTTGTCGTAGAAACTTGAAAAGGTGCTCATTTGAAATTCAAAGGGATAGTACCTTTTTTAATAGTCGAATGTAATTTGAGGGCAACTCACCCTTCTCTCAGCCCACCTTTTCCCCAAACACATCCAATCAAAATTTTTAGACAGCCATTTATTCAACGTGGTTGAAAGTTTTGGAAATTAGGTCTTTAAGGATGACTACCCACTCCCCACACAGCCCTCAGGGCAAGGGTTGTAAGTTATGCCATGGGGTATATAAAGTGTTTATTGAAAGTGTTGTTGAGGAAACTTCAAAAGGGCTCGTTCAATTGGAAAATAAAAGGGCTAGTGCCTTTTTTAAAAGTTGAAATTGATTGGATAGTGACTAACACCCCTCTCAAGCCCAACATTTTCCAAAACACATCCAATCAAAATTTTGAGATATCCATTTTGTTCAACGTAGTTGAACGTTCTGGAAATTAGGTCTTTTAGGATGATAATCCCCTCTGAGCCCTCAGTGCAAGGGTTGTAAGTTATTCCATTAGGGCATATAAGGTTTATATAGAAAGTTGTTGTATAAATCAGAGGCAGCACGATCGCGCTGCCTAAGTAAAGAACGGGGACACTCGAGAACGAGAAAAGAAACGGGGACTAAGTAAAGAGAAGGACACTCCAGCACAACTCTCAGGGCAAGGGTTTTAAGTCTTGCCCTGGGGGCACATAAGAACGATGTTGGCACAATGTATTATTTATTAATTTTTTTCCTTTAGAGCAGGGCACTTCATAAAAGTGCTCATTCAATTGGAAATTGGAGTGGCTTGTGCCCTTCTTAATAGTCGAAAGTGATTGGAAGGCGACTAAGACTCCTCTCATGCCCACCATTTCCCCAAATACATCCAATCAAAATTTTGAGATGGCCATGCTGTTTAACGTAGTTGAAAGTTCTGGAAATTTGGTCTTAGGGGATGACAACCATCCAAACAGACTTTAGTGTAAGGGTTGTAATTTATGCCCTGGGGGCATATAAGGTGTTTATAGAAAGCGTTGTCGTTTCCAAAAGGGCTCATTCGACTGGAAATCGAAAGGCCTAGTGCCCTTTTTAATAGTCGAAAGTAATTGGAAGGCTTGACATTTTATAGTGAAGATCGAAGTGGGTATAATGTATTATTTTTTGTTGTTGCTGTTGTTGTTTAGACCAGGGCACTCCGCATCGAAGGAGTTGTCTTACTGAAAAGTAAGACAACTTTTTCAGTCATTTTACTGAAAAAATACAAATGAATGTGTATTGTCAGTTTAATATACATATACTGATATTTAGTAATCAAAATGTTGATATTATTTGGTTTATTAAAGTTATAAAAGTAAAAACATTTATATTTTTTTCAGTTAAGTGCAAATTTTGCTCTGGCTTTGGGAAGGCATAGGCGCTTTGCGCCCAACTTATGTTAATTTTTGCTCGTTTTGAGTTTGACTCGGTTATTTATTGCAATTTCTGTTCGTTTTTGGTTTCATTTATTTATCGATGCTGATTTGTGGTAGTTTCACGCTTGGTAGATTATTTGATTTTATTTTTGCTCATTTTTTTTTAATGGAGTTCTTTACTTTTCTTTGAAAAACTGATTTTGTGGAAAAATTTTTTTTTTTAATTAATGACATACTAGACGGATGCCTCCCATCCAAAGATGTCAGTCAGAATCTCCAGCTCAAGCAACTGGATAACTTTTTCAAGCAGCGACACCAAGATCTGCAGTTTCAGAGACCGGCAAAGCTCTGGTTTCAGTATCTTGACATGGTTGGGATACTACTCAAATTCATACGTGCCGAGAGACTGGGCCTGTGGGATCTGTACTTAAAAGCTGAGGTAGAGATGCTTCCATTTCTAGCAGCATCTGGACATAACCTCTATGTCAAGTCTGTCTGATATACCAGCAAGAGATGGCTAGGCTCCAAACTAGTTACCCAAAAAGCTTCGAAGCATTTGAACACAGATGTCACACCATTAGAAGATCCGAGCGACACTGGGCCAGGCTCTCGGCAGATCTTGTCATCGAACAAGAGTATATGCAAAGCCTAAAGACATCAGGCGGTCTTACGACTGGAGGTGGGATGATAGAACCATAAAGAGCCATTTGGGTACTTTTGAGACCAGCATGCCTTGAGATCAACCTCTTGATGCAGAATTTGACACAAATTGGCTATTTGACAAGTGAACAGCATCGCAGCATGAGTCCCAGTAGAAAGGAGCGTGACTTCGACGACACCCAGAAGCTCGTTGGATGCTTTAGAGAATCTTTCCTGTTCGGTGGAGACGATCAGCTTAGAAACATTGCCAATGGCATAACTTCTTCCCCAGATGTTAATGCTGACGGGGGGATGCGGCTGGAAAGATGATCCTAAGTATGATGACAGGAAAAACCTTGAGGGAGCAAGTCCTCAAGAAAAAAGACCAAATGACCCTGATGAATGCCAAAGAGGCGGGGTCATCCGTGGTGGCACACATAGATCCGGCGCTCCTTTTTCAGCAATTTATAATAGTGGCAAACTGACCTTTGAGAAGAATAATTCAAGTACGAACTTAGCACGATTCCTCCTTTTTTTTAAAGTGATTGCTTAATGAGAAAAACAAATAAGCCAGAACTTACAAAAGCGATCTTTCAAGCTTGTGGGACTGAGTCTCAGTCACCCTCAAGACCTCTCTGAGTGAAGCATCGTCTTGGACGGTGGTTCTCTTCTACATCGAGTTCCGTGGAAGGTAGGGTCAACCTTTAAGGTCATCTTTGCTTGATACTTCCACTACGTACAAGCAAGTTATACTAGTGATATTGCTGTGTTTGATGGCTATGAAGGTGGTCCAGCAATCAAAGACGCTAACGATTTACGTCAAGCAAAAATCGTTGGTCGCAAGGTCTTCTTCACCAAAGAGATTACCCTCTGCATTAAGAAGGATCTAGCATTCTCTGCATCTAGTTAATGCACAAGAGCTACCACCGCCTCAGACAGCAGCGAAGCACCACTTGCTGTGAGTCTACTGTCAAGTTCAAGTCTGGCTCGGGAACTCAGTAGACCCTTTAAGCCTGGGATGGAAACTGCAGGGTAACGGAGCTTTTGCGCCAATAAAAAAAGATCTCCCTGCCGCTCCGAAGTGTTTTGTCACTCCTGTTTATTCGTTTTGTACTTTTAAACCTATTTGTGTGCATTATCAAATTGACCCTGACAGACGATAGCAGCAGTTTTCTCAAAATACACAGTTTATTTTCTTTAAAAAAAACTTGTTTTTGATAATAAATATTTTTCTCTTGGTCATGTGACAAAAGGAACATCAGAAATGAATTCAGAGTCAAAAGTTGACCATAAAAGATGTGTGAAACACTTAGTTTACATTTTTTTCTCAGTATTTTAGCAACTAAATAAAGAGAATATAAAAAACAATTTCGCATCGAGCTAGAGGCTTAGATATTTTATATGTTGTTAAGGGTCTTTTTCTTGTTCGGAGGGTGAAGACACCATAACTGTATCAATTTTTTCCGGTCATAACTTATTTTTTTCCTACTATATATAGAAAGGATGATCGTATAAACTTCGGAGGGGGCACATTGGATTGCTAATAAGAAGTTTATTTGAGACTAAGAATGATATCTCCCCCCCCCCTCACATACTTCGTATTTTCCCGAAATGTATCTGATAGAAATTTTTAGATTGCCATGTGTATTCGTTGAAACTTCAAGAGCAGTTTATTCGATTGGAAATTGAAAGGTCCAGTGGTCTTTTTTATAGTTGAAAGTGATCGGAGAGCAACAAATCCCCCTCCCATGGCTACCACTTCGCCAAACACATGAAATTAAAATTTTTAGATAGCCATTTTGTTCAACGTAATTGAAAGCTCCGGAAATTAGGTCTTTGAGAATGACAACCATCCCCCACCCCACAGCCCTCATGGCAAGGGTTGTAAGTTATGGGACCCTGGGGGCATATAAGGTACATATAGAAGGGGTGATCGTGTCAAATTCGTGGGAGGCTCATTGGATTTGTAAGCAGAAGTTAAGTGCGCTTTTTAAGATTCAGAGTGATCTTCAAACACATCCAATCGAAATTTCGAGATAACCATTTTGTTCAACGTAATTGAAAGGTCCGAAAATTATGTCTTTGAGGAAGACACCACCCTCCCCCCAGCGCCCTCAGGAAAAGGGTTGTAAGTTGTGCCCTGGTGGCATATAAGGTGTATATAGAAAGGATGATCGTATAAACTTTGAAGGGGACTCACTGGTAGTCAGAACCTCTAGTACCCTTTTTAATATTCAGAGTGATGGGAGAGTGGATACACCACCCACACCTCGTTTTTCCCGAAATGTATTTAATAGAAATGCATCTTTTTGATGGCCATTTGTTGTCGTAGGTACTTTAAGAACAGGTTATTCGATTGGAAATTCGAAGGGCTAGTGCCCTTTTTTTATGGTCAAAAGTGATCGAAGGGCAACGCCCATCACTTCCTTAAACACATCGAATGAAAATTTTGAGATAGCCATTTTTTTCACCGTAATTTAAAGGTCCTGAAATAATGTCTTTGAGGATGACATCTCTCCCCCCCCCCCACGGCCCTCAGGGCAAGGGTTGTAAGTTATACCCCGGGGGCATATAAGTTGCATATAGCAAGGGTGATCGTAAAAAACTCAGAGGGGGATCATTGGATCTGTAATTAGAAGTTCTAGTGCGCTTTTTAAGATCCAAAGTGATCGGATGACTGGTATCCCCACACACCTCGGGTTTTCCCAAAATGCATCTGATAGAAATTTTCAGATGGCCATTTATTGTCTTAGAAAGTTCGAAAAGAGCTCATTCGATTGGAAATTGAAATGTCCAGTGTCCTTTTTAATAGTCAAAAGTGATTAGAGGGCAGCTCACCCCCCTCCCACACCCACCATTTCTCTAAACACATCAAATCAAAATTATGAGATGAAAATTTTGTTCAACGTAATTGAAAGGTTCGGAAAATACATCTTTGAGGATGACATCCCCCCCGAGCCCTCAGGGCAAGGGTTGTAAATTATGTCCTAGAGGTATATAAAGTGTATATAGAAACGGCGATCGTATAAACTTCGAAGGGGACTCATTGGATCAGAAGCTTTAGTCCCCTTTTTGAGAATAAGAAAGATTGGAGGGTGGATAACCCCCCCCCCCCACATACACACCTCGTATTTTCCCACAATGCATCTGATAAAAATTTTGAGATGGCCATTTTTTTGCCCTAGAAACTTCGAAAAGAGCTCATTCGATTGGACATAGAAAGGGCTAATGCCGCTTTTAATAGTCAAAAGTGATTAGAGGGCAACTAACCCCCTTGCCAGGCCCGCCATATCTCCAAAATATTTAATAAAAATTTTGAGATGGCCATTTTGATCAACGTAGTTAAAAGGTCCAGAAACTATGTATTTGAGAATGACAATCTCCGCAGAGCCTTCAGGGCAAGGGTTATAAGTTATGCCCCGGGGCACATAAAGTATAAATAGAAAGGGTGATCGTAAACACTCCTTGATGGGTTCATTTGATTGGAAATCAGATGTTCTAGTGCACTTTTCAAGATTCAGAGTAACCAGAGGGTGGATCGCCCCCCTCTAACCCGCGTATTTTCCCGAGTTTGAGATGGCCATTAGAAAATTCGAAAAAAAACCCATTCGATGGGAAATTAAAACGGCTAGTTCTCTTTTCAATAGTCGAAAGTGATTAGAGGGCAACTAACCTCCCTCACACGGCCATGTTGTTCAACATAGTTCAAAGGTGCGGACATTAATTCTTTTAGAAGGACACCCCCCCCCCCCCACAGCCACTCAGGACAAGGGTTGTACGTTATGCCCTGGGTGTATATAAGGCATATATGAAAAGGGTGGTCGTATAAATATCGGAGGGGGCTCATTGGATTGGTAATCAGAAGTTATAGTTTCATTTTTAACATTTAGAGTGATTGGAGGGTGGATACTCCCCCCCTAGCACCTTGTATTTCCACGAAATGCATCGATTATAAATTTTGAGATGAATATTTGTTGTCTTAGAACTGCGAAAGGAGCTCATTCGGTTCGAAATTGAAAGGGCAAGAGCCTTCATAGTCCAAAGACATTGGAGGGCAACTAACCCCCCTCTCAAGCCTACCATTTTCCCAAACACATCAAATCAAAATTTTGGGATAGCCATTTTGTTCAACATAGTTGAAAAGTCCAGAAATCATGTCTTTGAGGATGACAACCCCTCCACAACCCTCAAGGCATGTGTTGTAAGTTATGCCCTGGGTGCATATAAGGTATATAGAAAGGGTGATCGAACAAATTTTAGAGGGGGCTCACTAGATTGGTAATCAGAAGTTCTAGTGCCATTTTTAAGAATCAGAGTGATCGGAGGCTCATTCAATTGGAAATTCAAAGGGCCAGTACCGTTTTTTATAGTCAAAAGTGATTGAAGGGCAACAAACCCCCTCCCACGCCCACAATTTCCCCTAACACACCAAATCAAAATGTAGAATTAGCCATTTTTTCAACGCAATTGAAAGGTCCGGAAATTATGTCTCTGAGGATGACACCCCCAACAGCCCTCAGGGCAAGGGTTTTAAGTTCTGCCCTGGGGGCATATAAGGCACATATATAAAGGGTGATTGCATACAGTTCAGAGGGGGCTCATTGGATTGGTAATCAGAAGTGCTAGTGCCATTTTTAAGATTCAGAATGATGGAGGGTGGATGCCCCCTCCCCACATACTTCGGGCTTTCCCGAAATGCATCTGATAGAAATTTTGAGATGGCCATTTGTTGTCGTAGAAACTTCAAAAAGAGCTCATTTGATAAAAAATTGAAAGTGCCAGGCCCTTTTGATAGTCGAAGATGATTGGAGGGTAATAAACTCTTCTTCTTCGCCCACCATTTCCCCAAACATATCCAATCAAAATTTTGAGATAGCCATTTTGTTCAACGTAATTGAAAGTTCCGGAAATTATGTCTTTGAGGATGACAACCCCCCCTCCTCCCCATAGCCCTCAGGGCAAGGGTTGTAAGTAATGCCCTGGGGCATATAAGGCATGTATAGAAAGGTTGATCGTATAAACTTCAAAGGGGGCTCATTAGATTGGCAATCAGAATTTCTAGTGTCCTTTGTAAGATCCAGAGTAACCGGACGGGGGATACCCCCCCCCCGCACTTCATATTTTCCCGAAATGTATCTGATAGAAATTTTAAGATGGCCATTTATTTTCGTAGAAAATTTGAAAAAGGCTCATTCGATTGGAAATTGAAAGGACTAGAGCCCTTCTTATTAATCAAAAGTAATTGGAGAGCAACAAGCCCCACCCCATGCCCATCAATTCCCAAAACACATTTAATCGAAATTTTGAGGGAAGCATTTTGTTCAGCGTAGTTGAAACTTCAGGAAATTGTATCTTTGACGACCCCCATACCTTCTTAAGACCAGAACATAATTTGCACTTTACTGAAAACAAAGTACATTTAAACTATTTTCACTTTGTTTTTACTTGTTTAAAATGTTTTTACTAGATATATGAAGGGGAAGGCCTCCCCCTTTGCTCCAATTACAGCGTAATTGTCTGGTGGCCTTTTTAAGAGTTACAAGAGATTGGAGGGCAAGCAGCCTTTCGCTCAAGCCCATTCATTTTCCAAACGCATCCATTCAAAATTGTGAAACAGCCATTTTGTTCAGCATAGTAGAACGGTCCAGCAACTATGTCTTTAGGGATATTGGGCATGTCAACCCCCCACAATTATGTAATTGGCCCATTATGCTTTAAAACTAAATGTTGCTTTAAAATAAATCAAAAGGCATTAATTTTATGGTTGCAAATAAGACACCTCAGCAAGTCGAGAATGACTGGGGGTATTAAGTTGAAACTTTTGGGGGATACTACTATTACTACTTCTACTCTTACATTTTAAATAAATAAAAAGAGTGTAAATGTATCTTGGTTGTCAAAGAGCATAGATAGAATCTTTTGGGAATGATATTAAGTTTTATTTTTCAGGTCAACTTCAGAAACTACAAAATTGAATTAAAAATTATACTGTTTGTGTCAGGATTAGAAATTGTAGAAAACCTTTCTCAAACATACAAATAGCAACCCATACTATTGTCTATCGATTCTTATAGAAAAAAAAACTGAAAAGACAAACAATATTATTTTTTCCATGAAAAAGACTATGTCAATAAAAAACGAGCAGAAATTAATTTAAAAAACTTTTTCCACAAGACAAGTTTTTCAAAGAAAAGTGAAGCCAAGAATGAGCAAAAATTAAGTAAAATAATTTTCAATCGTAAAACTACCGCAAATCACCCTCAATAAATAAACGAACAGAAATTATAACAAATAGCCGAATCTAACTCAAAACGAGCAAAACTTAACATAGCAGGGCTGATAACCCTCAAGCCTTCTCAAGACCAAAACACAATTTGCGCTTTACTGAAAAAAAAAACAAAAAACGTTTGAAATTTTTTCACCTTTCTTACTTTCATAAATAAAAAATTATCTAAACCTTAAAGAATAAATTCAGTATATGTCAATTAAATTGACAATCCACGGTCATTTGTTTGTAGTTGTTGTTTTTCGTTTTGTTTTCAGTAAGTGTAAATTGTGTTCTGGTCTTGAGAAGGCATGGGGATTATCAGCTTTACTCAAGTTAATTTTTTCTCCTTTTGAGTTTGACTCGGTTATTTATTGTAATTTCTGTTCGTTTTGAGTTTCATTTATTTATCGATAGTGATTTGTGGTAGTTTTACGCTTGGGAGATTATTTGACTTAATTTTTTAAACATTCTTGGCTTAATCGAGCTCTTTACTTTTCTTTGGAAAACTTGTGTTGTGGAAAAAGTTTATTAAATTTTACAAAAAGAAATATCATGGATGCGTGTTTCTTTGGTTTTATTTTATTTTTTTTTTTTCAGCGATGTCAAGACAATGGTCCTTGAAGATCGGGAGAGGACTCATTCCAACGAAAATAATACGTTCTAGAGGCTTTTTTAAGTAACCAACAGGATTGGAGGGAAACTAGACCCCCTGCCACGCCCCTTTATCCACAAAGATACCCAATCACAATTTCGAGATAGCCATTTGATTCAGCATAGTTGAAAGGTCTAATAACTGTGTCTTATGTATAACTTAATTCCCACAGCCCTTGGGAAAAGGACTTTAAGTTGCGCAATTTGCCCATTGTTTACATATATAATTTCTTGTTGAGAATTTTCAAGGGAAAACCTTACTCGGGGAGGGAAGGCTAGGGGATTTTCTTGCATAATGTCAAAAACGGTCAGGAATTAAATAAAAACAGTTATTTCAACTTAAAGAAAGGAAAAACATTGAAACTTAAAACGTACGGAAGTTATTCCGTGTATGAGGAGGGCTTCTCCCTTCCTCAATCCTCACTCTTTAAGCTAAGGTTTGACTTTTTGTCACAATTCTTTAAGAAAAACCCAAACACAAAGGCTGTTGGATTTGAGTGAGAATTGTTTTTGAGCAGCTATAAGACTTTATCGTAAAGAGTGAGGGCTTGAGGAAGGGGTCAACGCCCTTATATAAGGAATAATTTCTGTTCGTTCTAAGTTTTAATACTGATCCTCACTTTCAGTTAAAAAAATTTTGTTTTTTATTTAATGTTGTTAAAGCCGAAACACTGAATTTGCACTAAAGAGAACCTTAGAAGTGTTCTAATATTAATTATACTTGCTTCTCTGCTCCTTGGCAGACAATAAGCCTAATGACCTCGCTATAAATTATCACCTTTTTATACATATCTATCTAAGCATCTATTGTTATTGTTATGCAATATGATTCAGCTAAAGTAAGAAAGCTATTAAAACCTATTGATTAAATATTGAAGGCGTTTTATGGTTGAATAGCCTATAAATAAGATCGCATCTGATAGAACAAAATGCTAGCGTCTGACCAAACCTTGGTTTGTAATCTAGGTTTCAAAGCTCCGTTAAAAACAAATCCCATCCATTTACTGTACAAAAGCTATTGTACATTATGAATCTTGTGAAGAATTCGGATAATTAGAAGACACAAACACGTAGCTAGCAATCAACAAGAGACGCATCTACTATTCAACTTGATTGATTGAAAGCTAAAAGACGAAAGCAATCTTTATGATGTTCTTAGAAAGTTCAAATCAAATTGATCCTTGTCAGTTTAACAATT
Organism: Artemia sp. Qi Xiang Cuo; assembly: GCF_049724085.1. NCBI lineage: Eukaryota > Metazoa > Arthropoda > Branchiopoda > Anostraca > Artemiidae > Artemia > Artemia sp. Qi Xiang Cuo. The sequence goes on from NC_142795.1 coordinate 15,960,336, forward strand.
GCAAGTAGTACTTATAAAAAGGGCAATTTTGCTCATCGTAAGAAAAAAAGAAGAAGAGATAACTATATTAAGGGATGTCTAGGGACTATTTACTACTTTACCTTTTTACATTGAGCTCCGGTAGGCCCTAAGCCTGAACCAGATGTACATGGTCTGAAGGTGTGGGGAGTCAAGTATATGGGAGTATTTGGGCCCACCAGCCTCCCCCCCCCCGACTAATCTATATACATTGTGAATTGCGCTTTATTTGTTTTATTTCCCATTTAGTTAAATCGTTTTTCTTTTCTTTTTCACAAAGAAATTTCTTCATATATGCCTCGTCGGAGATGCATCAGGTGTGTTGGAAAGTCTTGTTGAATGCACAAACCGCGCGCAGCTTCTGGACAATGTGCAGCTTCTTTCGACTGTGACAATAAAAAATGCGACATATGCCATTTTTGTAGTTTTTCAGGAGAGCCAAAAACGGAAAAAAAGTTTTTCGGCTGTGGTCGCCATGAAAGATGAGGCTAGTGGGGATAAAGAGAACATATTCTAAACCAACTTTTTATGCTCTTTTTAGCAGTATAAATTAAATTCAAGTATTTCAAATATTCTAATAAATTAAATAAAATTATTCAGTTTTATGGTGTATGTCTCCTTTTTCATTATAAAAAAGAAGAGATAAATGCCAGGTCCCCATGTAATAGCTCAATAAGAAAATCATCTTCTGGCATTCTGAATTGCAACAAGACCTGATAAAAAAGAGACATAGGCCACTTAGAGGCTTATGTCTCTTTTTATCTTTCTAACAGTACAAGATAGGGCAATTCTGACTGCACCATTCGATTTCTTGTTCTTAGTTTATCCATGACACATGCGTAACTCATTTTTGACCAAAATGGCATATGTCACACTTTTAATTAGCACAGCCTCTTTGCAGCAAGTATATTGGAGTGGGGATAAAACTATTTTGTCTGATAACTTTCATTGAATATTAAACTTTTAATCGGATGTACAAGTTCCTAACAGCGAAAGAAAGACAATCCTGACTAGATACCAAACAGTTCGTGGCAATGAAATGTAAGTAAGTGTAAAGTATTTGGAACATAAATTCGAGAAGGCTTTTTCTGGTGTCTCGTTTCTTAGAGATTTGGCCATGTATATGTCAACGAGAACAGTCCAGGGGGGGGCTTTTGGGACTAAGGCTAGTCGTGGGAAAGGGTCCGTTCCCATGCATGGTTGAACAACCAATAGCTGAAACTTCCGTTCCAGGAAAGTTATATTCTTGGCTCATTTCTAAAGGCAGTCCATCTTTCGCCTTCGTCGTAGCTAGTTGTTTTTGTGCTACCTTATTTTCTCTATGTGTATTCTCACGTTATTTAATAAAGACCATGTACCAACGTTTATCGTCTATCTTTGGAATTTACGTAAACCATTACATCTGCCAATATAAAAGGGCATATAGAAAGAACTAAATAGAGGTTTACATAAGGAGCGACTCGGCTCAAACTCTAAGAAATGGAATTTTGTTACCATTATATAATCAAAAGTTTTGGCTTGTTATGCTGATTCCAAATATATAAAATTCATCAAGTTTAATGTTGCCCATCAAAGTTACGAGCCTGGGAAAATTTGCCTTATTTTTGAAATAGGAAGGAAACATCCCCCAAAACTCAAGAAGTCTTAATGAAAATATTATCATTAGATTCAACGTGCAAGAGAACCCTATTGTAGAAGTTTCAAGCTCCTATATACAAAAATGTGGAATTTCGCTATATTTACCAGAAGAAAGATCACGGTGTTTTTTTGTCCCCCAGGGGTGATCCTACTTATCTATTTCACATAATAAATTCAAAAAATCAGATTTTATTTTTACTGTCTTTGGCACTGGCACTTCAATAATTTCCTACCTGCCAAAGTTACGGGGCCCTTCAATATGCATAAATCAACAGTAATATGGGGCTGAAACTGTTTGAATTGGGTCAAATCGATCGCAGGCCCAGGCCACAATCAACATTATGTCGTAGTGTCTGTAATAAAAGGGCTATCTTATTTTTTAGTTGTCTTGCACGGGAATGGCATCGGTGTTTTTGACATTTTTGTGGAAAAAATTTTTGTTCAAGATTACAAACTAAAAAAATCATAGCACAGTTCATATAATTATCCAGTAAGCTTATCGCAGATCATTTCGGTGCGAATAAAAAGCTCCTCCCACTTCTTCGTGCAGTTATTAATAGCGGGTTTCCACTTGTTTCCGATTGTTTCGCGTAAAGTGCATTATTCGTAATAGCGGGTTTCCACTTGTTTCCGATTGTTTCGCGTCTGACTTGCCTACCCGTGAAAAGATCTGACGCCGCTTATGTTTCTACGTTCTCTGGAGCACTCGCACCCCGGTCCGGGCTTTTATAATGGGTGAGATAGGGAATGATCATACTGGATAATTATATGAACTGTGATTCAAAGTAAGAAGTGTGGCCAAGCAGCTTTGTTTATGAGCAGCTTTATTCAGCTTTTTGCTGCATACCTTTATGTTTTAAAAGTCTTTGAGCTAGAGGTACTGAATATTTCTATAATCGGAATCATGGTCAGTACTTTCTAAATTAAACAAAGTGAAAAGTGCTAAACCAACGGACAAAAAGCCGATATAGGAGTCTTTGTCCCTTTCTAACTGTCTTAGTAGGGTCACCTTCTAAATATTATTTTTTCGAATGAAAATTTCCAGAAATGTCTCACTTAAAGAAATGCCTCTGGAGATACAGGAGCCTTTGGTAATTTCTAAAATTTTGGCAGGGCCTTCTTCCCAGCATTATTGTTCAAAACTGACACTTTTTAGGAATTTCTAACTTTAGTTCAACAGAAGTGTGTTCTTTTTATGTCAATTTGAGCAAAGAAAGTCAATAGACTAGGAAAAGAAATATATTTTAAACATTTAATAATTAAATGGTGCCTCATTTTTTAGGTGATCTTGGGACATTTTTTCTTTGAAACCAACGAAAGATATCTTTGTTATTTTACCATTCTGGTGGCTATGATAAAAGCCCGTTAAGAAAAATAAAGGTGAAAATGTTTGATAAACAAAAAAAAATCTTATGCATCCTTTTAATAATCTGCATTGTAACAAAAAGAGTAAAAAGATGCAAAACATAATTTTTTGTTCATTTATTGTAGAGATAATAAAGCATGCTTGATCATAACTAGCTTCAATCCAACGCAGTAAATTTTGATGTAATTATCAATTCCTTTCTATTAAAAAAAAGAAAAAAAGCTGTTTTCACTTCTTCGCCCGAAAGAATTAGCTTATGCATTCATTTATTATCTCCAACAAATCACTCTGTTCATTTGTCAAACATATGGGGGTGATCAGTCGAAAGTTCATAGCCCTGTGACCCTCCCAACGATAGAAGATATCATGTTGCCTTGTTTCAGACCCCCTGAACTTTACGTGCCTTTGCGGATTGAAATGATATCCGGGTTTTTATAATAGAACTCACTGAGATCGCGTGAAGTTTCCGGGGTACCCATCTGGGGGTTTGAAGCTTCGGTGGGAAGACACAATGGGGAGTTTATAACAGGGCGATGAATTTGTCAGTGACCAGCTTCTGAATCTGAAACCTGTTGACAGCTTATCTTGGAACAGTTTCCCAATGAAAATCACTTAAAGGCGAACATAATTTTTTCCCAGATATGTTACGATAAGGGTTGTGGCCAAAAGGAGGGTGATGAGGGGTCTTTTCTAATTTCAAATCCCATAGGAGGGATTCGCTACTATCCAAAATTGGAAATATGTATAGAAGTGTTGGACTTTTGACATAAAATTATCCTTTTAAATTATATAAAAAATCATTTGCAGATGTACACAGGTCAGTGGGGGAGGGGGGGCACTTTCTCCGCGCTCAGAAATTTTAGGGGCGCAAAATTTCCAATCAAACCTAACGGTTATAATAATTTTATAATTTTCAAATTTATTTGTATTAAAATGAAGTAGAGGCTTTAGTTGTCAGATTTTTGCTTATAAATGATTTTTTTTAACTTGGCTTGAAATTTTGGGATACAGGGCGGGGGGGGGGCGGTAGCGCTAATCGAGATTAGGCCCCGAGTGCAAGAGAGGCCAGAAGCGCCAAGGAGGCCTACCTAAGGAGGTAGGAGAGTAATAAGGTTTTATCTAGATAGGAGGGGGGGGAGGCTAAAACTCAAAAACACATTTTCAAACCTTAATTTTTTGAGAAAATATTTTTGAACAAGTCCTAAGGGGAGTTTCTTCTACTCCACACCCCCTAAGTTCGAACATGGCTGCATACCTTAGAGGTAATATGCCAAATACTGCAAACTTAGCAGCTCTTTTCAATAAGGACCCCTACTTCTGTTCTTGATTCAAATTTCTATTTGATTTTCATATAATTTTCAATATATAAATATACTGCAAAAAATATTAAGGACTATCCATAAGCACTCACAAGTAGTGAATGTAGAGGGGGGGTTCATACTAAAATTCCAAGGCAAACAGAAATTGAAGCAAAAGTGTTTTAAGGCCAAATATCAAGGTTTTTTTTGCATTTTGACGATTATTACATTTTACAATCTTTAGCATTTTTTTTACATTTTTACATTTTTTTACAGTTTCTTTATTTACATTTTTACATATAGATCATAGGGTGGGTATAATTCTTTTTTATTTGTTTGTAGGTTAGATCTGATTAGCCAGAGGATGTGTGGCCTATAAATCTTGAACAATTATACAATACTAAATAAGCTACTTGAAAATGAAAGAAAATGATCATTAACCTTCAAACGACCACTTTTATGTAGTATTTTAGAATTATGTTTGTGTTTCTGTGTATTATTTTTACAAAAAAAAATATGCCGACTATTTTACGCCTCCTGGCATTGCTTGCCCCTAGGCCAAGGCCTAGTGGGCCTATTGGTAAATCTGAGCCTGTTAATATCCCCACTTCAATATACTTGTTGGCCAAAAAATGTTCAGTACAAAGCGTAAGTGCAAAGGCGGAGGAACCTTTGAACCCCTACTCATCCTAACTAAAAAATCTTGGAATTTTGGCAATTTATCCTGTATTTCCTTATAATGTCTATATCTTTCGTCTATTTGATTACATTTTCCTATCCTTCCCGTTAGCCAGATTTTGTTCCTCCCCCCACAGAAAAAATTGTTGCACACGTCTTTGGGTAGCCTACTATTACTGGTTTAGGGAAATTTTGACAGCTTCTTTGGAGCAGCCTGTAAGATAAATGAAAAAAAAACACACCAAGATGTATTACCATGAAGAAGCTGTGCCACATAATTTCCCAGAAATCTTAGAAAGACCATTTGCCCCTCCCCGTTTTACCCTGGAGACAGAGATGTTTAATTCTAATAAAATTTACATCATCTAAAAGTGTTAATTTTTTTAGATTAATCGGCGCAGAATTTTCTTTATGAAATTCAGGAAAGGGCAGTCTTAAAAATGTCTTAGCATATCTGCTCGGAAAACGCTGAAAATTAGTTCAAAAGGATCATCGAGCAATTCGAGTATCATTTGAGTAACTTTACTTTGGGGTGGGGGGTTCCCTCTGGTGCCACCTGCTTTCATTGATAAACTCGTCAACAAAAGAGAAATCAAATTCCAATGTCTTTTCAGTCAAATTTTATAGTCAAACCACAAATTCTCGAATTTTTTCCGTAATAGCTAGTCCCTCAGGGAAATTCCCTAATCTACTTTTGTCTTGAAGAGTGCCGACGCTGAGGGTTGTAAAATGATTTTGGTATCGTATTGCCTTAAAAAAAAGTCCTCCAACAGAACAGTATACCTGGGGGATATTAAATAATGTCTTGGTGCCCCTTTCGAGCATCAATACGTAACTTTAGCATGCTTTTTTGTATTCAAATAAACTTTTTTTTCAACAATTATAGACGCCTCTTAAAAACTCCGTATCTGTGTCTGACACGCCTCTAAGAAAATGGCTCAGTGTGACCAGTCACTCCTAGAATTTTGCTACAACCTTGTTCCGTACAACGACCTTCGCTAACTACAGCCTAGGTAGGCAAAATTACTATTTATTGGTTATCTTGTTCTCGTTTTTGTTTCTCTTTTTTTTTAAGTGTTTATGCAACCGATCCTATAATCAAATTTCAGTTATATGACACAGTGTCATCCTAGAAGCTATTTACATAAGTTTAGGCGGTATCGGCGTCTATTTGGAAAATAATACTCCCGCCCACATCTTTTGTTACTTCCACTACTCCCACCCCCTCCTAGACTTTAATTTTTTTTTTGCACTTTCATTGAAATATGGCTTTTTTGTATTTTCATTGAAAAAAAAAACTGCCCCCCCCTAACTTTTGAAGAATACACTGCTCTCCTGTATATTTTCGTGAACTGACACCACTGCTAGGTAGGATTCGATTTTGAAGAAAATCTATTACATTTGGAGCCAAATATTAAAATTGTGCATACCCTTAAATCGTCAGTACTGTATATTTTTTGCAAAAGTTTTACACTGGTGAAGCGCAGATCAGGCAAATGTGCAGAGGAGGGAACGGCCTTCGGCCCATACCTGGTTTACCCCCCAGATTTAGAGATTTGTACCATGTTACCTGTAGTTTCTAGGTACTTACGTGTTAGCCCGACGCCGCTCAAGAATTTTTCCTAGTTGAAAGAGCTAAAAACCAGTTTACCATTCTGTATTGGGAGACAATTAGCTTAGGTTCACTGAAATAAACTACGTTGTAGCTATATTTTAATTAAATATTTAAATATAGAATTGGTATTTTGGTTAGGTTATGTTAGGTGTTTAATATAATGCGTTCTGGGGGGCCTTTTTACATAATTCTTTGTTGTAGTTTCCATAGTTTTGTTACTAAAGTATTATATTTTCATTAGGTTTTAGGATATTTCACTATAGTTAACCTAACTTCATTTCTTGAGTGTTGTCGGGCTAACACGTAAGTACCATGTTGTCATATAACTCAATTACGTTTGACATTACTTTCGAAGTACATCTTTTAAAACGAAGTACAGTTTTGTATGGGTCTTCAAAAATATCCATATTAAATTGCGTAGAGTCTCTTATTTAGAAGTTTGGTCCTGACTGAAAACTTTTCCTTGCCCTACCACCTAGAAACGTCCTTGGTCAAAATAAAAAATAAGATCGTATTTGTAAAATGCAGAACTTCAGTTGTTTCTCCACTCTAGCGTGCACAGTGTAACTAACCAAACTTTTATTCTATATTCTTGTGGCTCTCAAACTTATTTAGTCAGTGTACCCTTTTTTATTCACATTACATTTTAGTTACCCTTTCTCAGTTACCGGTACTAAGTAAACCACAGTCCTAGAGTTAAAGGGCTGTTTTACTTTTTTGTTGGCCCGCCGCCTACCCTATGAAAATTTTGCGTACCCTCAAGGGCCAAGGGCTACGCGTACCATAGTTTAAGAACCACTGCTCTAGGGTTTTAAAATGGAATTACATTGAGCATATCTTTATTACTCCATTTGTCTCTTCTACAAAGCATGTAACAAAAACCATGACACCTGACTCATCAATTCTGTGTTTGATATCTGTCATTAGTGGATTCTTTCCTTTGACAGTAAATATTGTTCTTCGATGTTCGATAACAAGTTTGATAACCACTTTTTTTACGACATCAACGAACAATAAATTTATGTGGATTAAGCTCCAAGGCTCACTAGCCCTTTTATTGCGCAAAACAGTGCTTTGGGAGGGCCTTTTCATTGCCTATTTGAATTTCCACTTTATATTGTCGGATTGTCAATGAGATATAAACTTCTTACAATCCACATCGCTGTTTCAAACAGTTCGTGGTAACGAACTCGTATAAGTAAGGAGCGACCCGGCTCAATAGTAGCCGGAACTCTATAAAACGGAATTTTGACACCAATAGATGGATCAAAAGAATCAGATTTTTATGCTGATTTCAAATATATAACTTTCATCAAGTTTAGTCTTACGCTAAAGATTGAGTCTCTCTCATAACTCTATTTTTAAAACAAAGAAAAATACTTTAAATTAAAGAGCGAGGCGTTGAGGAGGGGACAGCCCCTTTCATATACGGAAAAATTTTTGTCCGTTTTAAGTTTTAATGTCGCTCCTTACTTTCAGTTGAAAAAACTTGTTTTTTTTAATGCAATCAAGGATTCAACGACCGGGCTTTAAACTAAAGCATTAATTTTGCCCAATTTTGAAATTATAAGTTTGTTTATTATCAATTTTTTAATTTAAGTTGTTTATTATTATATTATTATTCTACATTATTATGATTTTATTTTATATTACTTTATTAGTTTATACTATATTTTTGTATCATACTATATTATTTTATTAGTTTATATTATTTTATTATCGTATTGTTATTGTATATATATATATATATATATATATATATATATATATATATATATATATATATATATATATATATATATATATATATATATATATATATATATATATATATATATATATATATATATATATATATATATATATATATATATATATATATATATATATATATATATATATTATTGAATTTTTGTTTATTATTGTGTTGCATAAGCAACAATTTGGCTCTGTCCTGTTTTTTGTTCTGTCTTACCTCATCGATTTCATTTTATTACGAATAACTGGGAGGTAATTCCGGCCAGATTAATGAATATAATATTAAATTTTGGGAAGCTGCGTATAATTCTTGCCTGACACCAAAAATGATGGTTTCTGCTCGTCTTTGAGATGACGCCATACAGTGAGTAGGGTGAAGTGGAGTTCTACAATATTGTCAGAGAGAGCTGTGCGAAGTCATTCCACCAAGCCTTTGGTTCTTAGAAACGTGCTTCTGTTTTCGAGTGGAAAGCTCCATCAAAGCGACAAGCAAGCAGGCATCAGTTTCAACCTGAATTTAGACTAAAATTTTAGAGGGATTAAAATGTACTATGGTTCCCTGGTCTGATTACTAAAGTATTTTCTTATGCATATTAAGTATAAAAATTCAAAAAATAAAAACAAGAAAATTTGTCCTGTTGTTTCTAAAAGTGATGCCAAATTGCTACAACAAGACATTTCTATTTGCGATGCCGTTTGACCTTGTTATGAATTTCTGGGACTAGGACTAAGACAGCGAAATGGTGCCACATTCAGATCCCGAAGTTTAATAACTCCCTCATTGCTAAGGAAATTGGAGCTTTTTATTTGTTCTTTTTCAAGCAGGGATATTAGATACTTAGTCCATGGCAAGGTAATCGACTTTTGAACAAAGAGAGATATAATTTTTTAAGCCCTGACCAATACTCCTTGAAGGGCTGATGAATATTTGCAATATTTACATTGTTTACCTGATTATTTACAAAACAAAGCTAGAAGCAAAAAGAGTGCCCTTAACTCTGCTGTTTCTAGCCCCCCTAACCTTTTTAACTGGTCCTTCAATCCCGGCTTTTGGGCAAAAATATGGACAAGTTGCACCTTTTTAATCCATAATTGCGCGGATTTTCAATTTGCATGTTTGAAGAGTCAAAGTGGGCAATGTATCCACTATCATTTCCCTGTCCTTCCTACTGCTTACTTTTTAGTAGAAAGGTTAAGTCTGAGTTAAGAGCCAAAGTTGGGCGGTTGCCCTACGTTACCACCAGCCTTCACCTACTGCCGACTTCATAGAAAAAAGGTCTGTAAACACTTTGTTTGAAGTAGAATCACAAAAAGATTTATGATTGGAGCACCAAAGGGAGAAAGAAAAAAAATGAAGTTTTGGCCAAGCTTGAAATTAATTTAATTATTTAGCACAAAATAAAATTTGTTTCTTATTTTCCATCTTAAGTGTATGCAGATGAAGTTATGCTGTTGAAACCTCAACATGTTGAAGATTTTAAGCTCTTAGCACATTCAAGGTTACATTTCTTAGCTCATCAGCTAAACATGTTCTTTTAAGCACTTTATCTTTTTGTTCTTTTTAATGGCATAAAAATTCAGATTTGAATGGTCTCCTAGGAAATTGTATTTCTTTAAGAAATAATGTGATTGGCTTACGAAAATTCGTCACAGACGTAAACCAATGAAGTTAAAACAAACTCTTTACCACAGAACTTTCTTTATTTTGATCTCGCTAAAATATTTCCCATAGATAACAACCGTTAGAATTAGTTTTTTGGGACCAACTCTAAAAAAAAAATCGTACCGTAAAGAGGATACACTTTCTGAAGACTAATGTATTTTGATAGGAACTGGGTGACAACTGTAACAACAAAAGTACTAATTTTTTCTAGCCAAAATATTCCCATTCTCTGCTCCTTCAAGACCTGTTCAAGGGCTTCTCAAATTCCCGTGCTTAGATTAGGGGTATTTGAAATTTGTTATGCAACAATTGGAAAGATTTGCTTAATCTCTTATTATATACTTGAATAGTTCTACAATAAACATAAGCAAGGTATCAACTGTAGAAAATTTGGTGAACGGTAGGGGGACAGATGGCTAGTCAAAGCTTCCGAATAACAGCTGCAGTTTTGTGCAACTAAGTTGTCATTTGAAACCCCTTTTAAGGCAGCAAAACTCAGTTGGGTAGTGCCAGTAAACTATTCATTTTTTGAAAGGTAGCCCTAAACCCATTGTTTAAATTACTCAAATGTCCAAACCCAAGTCAAATAAAGCTATCTGTCAATTTCAGATGACATTTCCGAAAACCAATTACAACGTCTGAAGCAGAAATTTAAGGTGATTTGATGATTTTTTGAAAAGGTGTTTGTGTTAGTAGTTTTATTCAAGGAATACATTTAGACTGGAATACATTTGACCGCAGGATTTTAACCGAAAACAAAAGACTCCTAGTAGAACGCCATCAGAGGGGAGGGGTAAGCAAATGAGTATCACCAGGACTTTTCCCATGGAGAGGGGGAGTGGGAAATGCTATGGTGATCTTTCTTTTTACCAATATGTTTATGAGAAAACTTATGTGAATTCTATGTGAATTTAGAGCCTCAATAAGCTGTTGAAGATGATCCCATACCCATTGACTTGACCATCAAAGTAATAGAAAGACATATTGACACCTAGGGATGAATAAATTCAATTGTCCTGTGAATGAATCCTATTGTTTCAGCTACTAGATAGAGTAAAACTGTAGAACCAAGTTATGTACAAAATTTACATGGTCCAAGTTGCATAATACCAAGACTACACACAAAAATAAACATAACAATAAAATATAAGGGAAAATATTTGAATGTTTTTTTTCAACTTATCATTCGAATAAGGGGGTATACCCTTCCCTCCTAAATCACCCAGTTGAAAATAAGTAAATACCTTGTTATAATGTATTTTCATAAAAATGAACTTTTACAAGTTTTGAGCTTATGTGATATTAAATTTAAAAAAACAAGTATTTTTAACTGTAATTAAGGAACAACATTAAAAGTAAAAACGAACAGAAAGTATTTCGTGGTTGAGGGGGTTTCCTTCCTCCTCAATACCTTGCTCTTTATGCTAAAGTCTTTAGGACTTTTAAAAAAGATTCCTATTCTAATTAAACAGCCCTTGTGTTTAAGGTGCCGTTCTTAAAAATCGGACAAACAATCAAACTTTTGTGTAAAGAGCAAGGTACTGAGGAGGGGGCGTCCCATTCATATAAAAATTTATGTTTTTTTTTATTTTATTTTTTATATTTTAATGTTGCTCCTTTCTTTCGTTTAAATTTTTTATTATCTGATTTCTGATCCTCTTCAAATAATGCCGGTAAATCTAGCTCATCCTCCATAAGAAATTCCCTCTCCTCACGGGAGACTCCTCCGTGGAAATTTCCTCTCACGTAAAATGCCCCCTCCCCCCGTCAAATTCTCTCTGGACAATTCCATCTTCGCTGAAAACCCTCTCACCCCGTAAATTTTCTTGCGGACGGTTCAGTCCGAAAAATTCTCCTTAGCATACTTTCATTTGAAAGACTTTAATTTATAATCGTTTCACCAATCACTCCCGAAATCCCCCTTTCCGCGGAATTGTTTGGATTTCACTTTCCCGGAAATCCAAACACGCTGAAAAAAGCCCCCGAAACATGTCCGCTTGCAAAATTCATTTGGCAAAGAGAAAGTAAGACAAAAAAAAAGAAAAAAAAATGGATAGGAATTCTGTCCAATCCCCACAGTGTAAAATTTCCGCCGGAAAGTTCACCCCCAGAAATTTCCTTCTCCTCGGAAAAATGTCTGTATACTTCCCAATAGCAAGTACTATACGTACAAATGGGCAAATTTTATAACTTACAGGCCTCTTCCAAACAGCTGTAGGGGGTCATGTTACCCTTAAAGGCATAGCTGTGGATCTTTCAACAATGCTGAACAAAATGTCTGTCTAAAAATTTTGATTGGACGACTTTTGGGGGGAAAAGGGGAGTGGGCTGGTTGCCCTACAATCTTTTTGTTCACTTAAAAAGAGCACTAGAACATTTAATTTACATTCGGTTGCATCCCCTCGCGATTTTCTAGGACCATTATTTCTATACGATTACCCCTGCAGAATCGGAATTTCAAACACGCTGAAAATAGCCCCCGGACCATTCTCCCGGAACATCTCCGCATGCAAAATTTATTTGGCAAAGAGAAAGTGAGACAAATAAAAATAATTTCGTATTGGAACTCTGTCAAGTCCCTCCAGTGTAAAATGTCCACAGGAATGTTCACCCTCATAAATTTCAGTCCCCACGAAAAAAAGTCTGAATGCTTCCCAATAACAGATACTATACTTAAGCAATGGTCAAATTTTATAGCTTACAGGCCTCTCCCAACGGGTTGTGAGGGGGGGGGAGGGTCATGCTACCCCTAAAAGCATAACTGTTGGATCTTTCAACTATGCTGAACAAAATAAAGATCTCAAAATTTTGTTCGAACGACTTTGGGGGAATAAAAGGAGAGTGATAGGGGGGCTAGTCACCCTCCAATCTTTTGGGTCACTTAAAAAGGTCACTGGAACTTTTAATTCCCGTTCGATTGCATCCTCTCCCGATCTTCTAGGACCAATATTTCGATACGCTTACCCCTGGAATAAAATACAAATAAATAAATACGCATCCGTCCGTGATGGATGCGCATTCTTCTGGCAAAAATGCAAAATTCCACAATTGTTTTATGTAGGAGCTTGAAACCTCTACAATAGGCTTCTCTTATAAGCTGAATCAGATGGTGTGTATTTTCATTAAGACTCCTTTACTTTTAGGAGGTTTTTCCCTCCTTTTTCGAAAATCAGCAAATTTACTCAGGCTCTTAACTTTTAATTGGTAACACTAAACTTGATGAACCTTATACATTTGGAATCAGCATAATAAGCTGTTTCTTTTGAGGTATCTATTGATATCTAAATTTATATGTTCTCTAATTCTTTAAAAAAATATTCTTAAAAATATTTATACTATATATATATATATATATATATATATATATATATATATATATATATATATATATATATATATATATATATATATATATATATATATATATATATATATGAAGCTACTGAAAATGTAATTGGTGAAGAAAAGCAGAAATTTTTATCAGCAGCCGTAGATATTGAATTTCGTTGGACAGGGCAGAATGAAGGACTCAATCAGAACTGGCCTGACGTAAAACGTGACCAGGGGGAGAGGTGGATTTTTTTAAGTACAGAATGTAGGGGTCAGATTAGGAATTTAGGCAGACACTTTAGGAAAAAAAAATTTATGACGGAAAATTGAGAATTTGCTATAAGGCACTGATCTAGAGAGGTGTAGTGTCAAGAAAAATGAGAAATTTATTATAAGGTACTGATGTAGAGAGGTGCAGTGTCGATGGAGAGGAGGCTGGTGAAGGGGCGAACTATGGTTGACCGAGGGATCAGGTGTTGTTAACGGGTTCAGAGGATCCTGGGAAAGAAGGTCTGAGCTGTTAACGGGTTCAGAGGATCCTGGGAAAGGAAGGTCTGAGCTCCCATGGGCGAAGAGAGAGGTAAGCGGCGGAGTACCGAATTTCGAAAACCCTGCAGGTTTCGTGCCATGGACATTAAGAGATGACAGGGCGGAAAAGAGTTCCGTGCCATGAAAATCAGAGAGAATAACATGGGGAGAGAGATTCATGTCTAAGAAAAGTAATCTTGCGTCTCGGCTGTTAAATATTTTTGACGGCCTGTTTCTAAAGGAAAGTGTTTCTTTATTGTTATCCGCTAGGAGGCGTTGGCAATGACAAAGGGATCCCTAGAAGAGCTAAATTAGTCTTGACAAGTGTCCTAGTAGATTCGGCAGTTAAACTGGCTCAAGATCACTTTCTCATTGGTCACATGTCTATAGCGAAGACGTTAGATCGAGTGAGCCGTATCTTTATATTTCATAGAATGAGTACAAGAAAATCGAGAGTATTAAAAGGTTATTATAGAGCCATCACTTTATAAAGCTTTGATCAGCTCTCTGTGAATTGTCTACTTCTTTGTAAAGTTGTGTAATACTTTGTAAAGTGTGACTTCTTCTCTTTGGAGTCTTATGGTAGTGTTGGCCTATTATCTGGGTTCGACCGGTGGAGGATGTCTAGAGTCTCTAACCATCACAAAGTCTATGTTTAGAGTATAAAATATTTATTTATACATATAATACAGTAAATGTACATGTGACGAGGACAGATACAGTCATCAAGGAAATGGACTTTTTGACAGATCCTTAGAATTTAATTATAGATCTAACCCGAAAAAAAAACCTACTTTCACTAAAGTTTACAATATATATACATACATATATATATATATATATATATATATATATATATATATATATATATATATATATATATATATATATATATATATATATATATATATATATATATATATATATATATATGATAGTGTGTGTGTGTATATAAGAATAACAAACAATAACCGATCTGGACTATTCTAGACGAAATAAGTAAGTAAATAATCTGACGCATATGATTGTAAAGAGTTATATTAAAACTTAAAATAAACAAATTCTTTTTCTTTAAATGAGGGGGCCATATTATAAAGCATATTATAATTATTTATATAAAACAATTCCAAACTACTCTAAACATAAGAGCGCTGAACTGTAATAAAGGCATCCTATAACAATTATAATAATCCTTCAATATTGCAATAATATAGTTATTGTAATAATTTAATTGTAATATAATGGCATAATAATTATATCCTATTATATTGCATTATAAAATAATTATAACCTACTAATGATTATGATTTCCTACTATAATTATCCCAACATTATAGGACGTAACCATTTTGCCTTAATCAACCACCTTAGGTTTATCTTTTTTCTGTGGAAATGTTCAATAAGCCTCCTTCAAAGCCCGTCCCAAAAAAGATAACCTGATATCCAAGGATCATAAAAAAAATGAACTGAAGTAAAACCAACTACCAAAACTTATGAAAAGAAACCAGCGACATGCCCAAATGTAGTTTAGAAAAAAAAATATCGGATAAACATCTCCCATGACCGGTTATCCGTTTTTGATAGAACACAAGAGCAGATGAAACGTAAACATAATTGATTAACAGAAATTTATGAAGCAAAACTGCCGACAAGTCCAAATTTAGTTTAGAAAAGAAAAACGGATAGCCATCTCCAGTGACTGGTTTTCCGTTTTTGGTGATACAAAAGGGTATTAGCTGTCAATCAAACATGAATATCCATCTCCCCCATGGTTTTTTCTCACCCAAAAATAGAATTGATAGACTTCTACCCATTGTGACCAGTTGAAGCAGAAAATTTTGATATTTCTGCTTATATACTATACCAATTCTATAATAGTTAAAGCTACCCGATCTTGTGAATAGGTTTTGGGTAGCTTATCCAAACCATTGTTGACGACCTCTTTGAAGTGATCAAGTGTGAAATAAGAGCTGGGGGTTTAGTCATGAAAATAGATTTTGCCGCGTATTTGAAAACAAGGCATATAATAGAGCAATGTTTGCCTAAACTAGAATGGCCAACAGATGGAATGGCCCAGTGCCGGCTGTTCAAGCCTTTTTTTTCTATATTTTGTGTTAAAGCAAACACAAATAATCGGTTGTGAACTACGATTAAATAATTTTGTTTTCAAATAAAATGTGTTAGCTCATTCATGTCTAAATATAAGAAGCGTTCAACATGGTATCATGAGTAGAAGATTTCCTTTGGAGGTTGGCCTAGAAGGAAAGCAGCCATCTTATACATAAAAACTCATAAGTTTCTATACAAATAGATATATGACGAAAAAAAAAAGTCAGGTTTTCGTATAGGCCTAGTTTTCACCTATTTCCTAGAAATGCTTTTAGCTATGGGCTATGGCCCTCTACTCACACCTCGAAAAGCTGTAATGGCTTGAAAAAATACATTATAGCTCAATAAGGAAACATTCGGGCTATGTGGAAAATAGAAACACAAAAGCTTTCATAAGAAACCAGAGTGATGTATGACGATACTATAGCAAAGCTAAGTCATTTAGAGACAGAGTTATAACCCCTAAGATTCGAAGGCTCAGAAATGTGAGTAAAACAGAAAATAAAATTAAAATGCGAAAATAAAGTGGGGTTTCCTTGCTTTTTCCATTAGAAAAAAAAATTCGTGACCCCCCCCCTTGTCCGCCCAAGGAAAAATTGAATTAAGTAGGCCTATGTTTATTTCCAGTTTACGTTACCTTAATCGATGAGATATACAAAATATTTCAAGTACAAACTGTACGTCTATAACTCATCTTAGACTATCTACGAATAATTCCTTTCTTAATAGTCAAGAAAGTCATGTTGTCCGTGGGAAATTGCAGCTTTAGTCTTCCAAAATGTTGAGTAAGAAGCGAAATATTTGTTAAAAACAGGCTTTATTGCTCAAAGAAAAGACAATAATGGTCCAATTCTATAATTGGTTTACACTTTATTCCTTTGTGATACCACGGGGTTACCAAGTGGTATCACATCATCATGTATCACCAATGTATCACCAATGTATCACCAATGTGATACATTGGGTTACCACGTCTATTACTTTGTGATGTTCTTTTTCATTTGCTCCAAAGCTCATTTTCAAATAGTTGCTGAGGATAAAATCTAATTATTATTTTAATAGCTGTTAATGGTTCGTTTCTTAACATCATATTGCTGCAATATCAAGTAGCTTTCAGATGCATTTTGATTACTCGAAGGGGGTCTCTCTGCTGCAGGTGCATTCGGCGAGTGGTTATGGACTTCTTGTACATCTTGAAATTTTGTACATTTTAAAATCTTGTACATCAGGCGGCCCGTGTCAAATGTGGTGAAAGTGTACCCAGCGTAGTGGAACTGTGCCAAGCGTTGCGGGGACTTTTCTAAAGGTGGTGGAACTGTGTCATGTATGGCAGAACTGCGCGGCACACATGGCCCTCCGAGAGGTACACCGGGTGGTTTAAAGTTGGGGGACTTCAAAGTATGCGACTTTTTGCCTTTTGACAAATGTAACCATTATTATAGCTTTTCCTTATGGCACTTTTATCAACACCATAGCGATTAAGCATCGAGTAGCCTTCAAATGCTTAGAGACTACCTCAAGTGGTCCTATGCTAGCGTCTCTCGTGTATTGGCTTCGGAACTGTGGGTATATGTACTGTTATCTTGTCACTTCTCATATGGTCCTTCGTTTATCATCATACCAAATCGGCATTTAATTGTCTTTAAATGCCTGAAAGCTAGCCCACGGAGGCCATCATGGTCAGTTGCATGTGTATGCTGATCTGTGCCTCCAGCCACTGTCTCAGTTCTGCCCCCTAAGATCCAAACTTACCTCTTGTTTTAGCTTTGTTCTGCTCAGGCTTCGACTCACCTTAGATCCTATGTTAAAAAGGCACCCGAGTATACCCTGCCATTTCCTGCAATATCTTTAATTTTGCTCAGAGTTTATTTTCTGTTTTTACAATAATAAAAAATTGTATACTATCAGAACATCAAATCCATTTAATTTTAGCGATATTTTTCTTCTAGAGGGGATCGATAGAACCCTTTTTAAACTCTTTTTAAACTCAAATAAATATTAAAAGCAGTTGCACATGACTTCAATTGTATACTTCTTAGATTTCTTCGGGAACGAGGAGAGTGGGATTCAGTCAAATAAATAATGCTCATGGGGTGTAGTTTGAGCCACTTAGCTCCTCCAAATCTGGCAAATGTGAGATTATGGACGGTAAAATCAAGTAAAGACATATACTACCACGCTTACCTCAGTTTTTATATGCTTTAATCCTACTAAATCAGTAAACTTAGCTTCATCCAAAATACTTCATATCCAAGCCATTCTATTCAACATGATTCGTAAGAATAACTAATATTTTTTCTAATGTTTTGTAATGAAAACGTTTGGAGATCAATTACTGTCTCTAATCGGCTCAAATTTCGATTGTTTAATAGTTGTGTTCTGCCCATTCTAAATTTCAAGTCAAAAACATGGTATCATGGTTGCAGCAATGGATTCAATGATATATAGTTTTTTTTTGTGAGAACAAATTTTCAAGGATTTCGAAAACAGAGCCTAAATCCTCTAAAAAAATTCGTCAAATAGAAATTAAAAGAATACCATTGAAATTACTGTAATTAAATACAAATAAGTGTAGGTTTATAGCCCTGTATTGAAAGACAAGGAAAATTGCTTCGAATATTTAATAGTAATGTTCCGTCCATCGTACTCTACAAATCAAGAGCATGACATCAAATAGTTCATGGTAACGAACTGTAAGTAAGGAGTGACATGGCTCAATAGTAACCGAAACTCAAAAAAAAAATTTTGATATCAATAAATATATCAAAAGAATCGGCTTATTGTGCTGATTCCAAATATATAAGATTCATTAGGCTTAGTGTTACTTGCGACGTCATGTTATTCTAACTTCAGGGGGACTTAGCAACCTCTGTGGGCCCCCAAAAGTGGCCAGCTTAGAGTTGTTTAAGAGTCATATTTCTTCAAAGGGGTTAGCAGAGGCCTCTTCCAAAATCGAGTAAAAATAGGAAAAAGCTACTTAAAAGTGTTCAATGAGTACAGAGAGAACTTAAGTTGGAAAGTAATTTGTAGTTTTATTGCAGCACTGGGAATCTACGAGATCTTATTTTTCCAAAAATATCAACCATAGTATCAAAATCCCACGACTTCACAAGAGCCTTTTTGCTAAACATCAGCATTAGATCACTCAGTCTCTCGTCGCCCATTGGTGATTTTAAATAGGGTTTAATCAAACTTAGTGTAGAAAAGAAAATATCATTACTAGTCGTTGTGATAGGCAGAGAATTAAAGATTTGTATAATTTCCAAAACTTCGGAATACACTATTGACAGTGCCTTCAGACAGTCGACAAGTTCAAAGAGATATTTTGGCTTATTGGCTCAAGAGTCAATATACATTTTCACAAGATCCGTTTGCAAGGCCAACAGGGCTGTGTCAATGTAAGCTTCTTTGTAATACACTGTTACACTAGGTAATCGGCTAGTATCGAGAAAGTGCGGCGAATCAGCATTAAGAGTACAAGCACAGATCAGCACAGAGATTGATTCTTACAGTTGAAGAGCATTCATGAAGCAGTTTTCAAACTCAGAACATAATATGTCTATCACAAGAAAATAGTCCCTACTGAAAGCATCTTTAGTTGATTCTTTCACTTCAGCAAGATCGCTTTTCCCAGAGTCGACATTGTTGCAAAACCCTGTAGGCGAGAAGCTACATGTTATGCCTACTTTGGTCTTTCATAGGCAGTGCAACAGCACTGCCTAAGTAAAGAACGATGTTGGCACAATGTATTACTTATTTTTTTTCTTGGTTTAAGACCAGGGCACTTCGTATCGAAGGAGTTGTCATAGAAACTTCAAAAATGATCCATTCGATTGGATATTGGAGTGGCTAGTGCCCTTTTTAATAGTCGAAAGTGATTGGAGGGCAACTAGCCCCCCCCCCCCCAAGTCCATCATTCTCCCAAACACATCCAATCAAAATTTTGAGATAGCCATTTTGTTCAGCGTAGTTGATTTCCAGCTGGAAAATGTGTTTTGAGAAGGTCAATCCCCCACAACCCTCAGGGCAAGGGTTTTAAGTTATGCCCTGGGGGCATATAAGAACGATGTTGGCATAATACATAATACTGTTTGATAACACATATATGGCTACACTATTAGATTCAGTATATAAGAGAAGCCTCTTACATAAAGCTGTTCACCTAGCCTACCAGAACGATGTCACAATACCTCATGGGGGTACATCTGCGTTTAACAGCATGTATATTAATTAATTTTTAAGTATAGTGATCTCGACATCAGTTGAAACTGAACGCTGACCACTGTCATTACAAAAAAAAAAAAAAACATGATACAACAGACCGGAAATGAGCTATTCTGTGGTACAAAAGCTCTAATAAATTACCTATTGAATTTTGATAAAAGCTGTGCTATTTATATGCGGTTCAACAGAATAAACAAATAAAGAATTCGGTTCATAAATCTATAGACAAGACTTTTTCTTAAGAATAAAAATACATTGAGAGTTTTTAGAAGGAATCACTTATTGCCTATGTCGGCTAAAAATTGCCACTTATTCTGTGCCTTCAGAAGAACTATAATAACGTTTACGATCAGTGTTGCCACCACGAATTTCCAAACCAGTGGAGAATGTGCCGAAAAGCCTGTGAAATTTGTCAACAACACCTATAATCACTGACCTTCGTACTGCAGTTCACTTTTTGTCTTAGTCTTCATTAACAGATTCCGAAATCTTGAATCCAGAATTCCAAAATCCAGTCATTTTCCGACAGATCCGTAACCGTAATACCGGACTTCATTATTCCAGAATCTGGCAATTAAGACTGAAATTTTGGTACTCTGAAGCAAGAACGCTAGGACCTCATCAAACAGTTCGTGGTAACGAACTGTAAGTAAGGAGCGACCCGGCTCAATAGTAACCGAAACTCTCAAAAATAGAATTTTGATACCAATAGATACATAAAAAGAATTAACTTTTTATGCTGATTTCAAATATATAAATTCCATTAAATTTAGTCTTATCTATCAAAGGTTACGAGCCTGATAAAATTTTCCGGATTTTCAAAAAAAAAGGTGGAAAACAGCCTCTAAAAGTCAAGTGATCTCAATGAAAATCACACCCTCAGATTCAGCATATCAGAGAACCCTACTGTATAGGTTTCAAGCTCCTATCTGTAAAAATGTGGAATTTTGTATTTTTGCCAGATGAAAGATCACGGATGCGTGTTTAGGCCTATTTGCTTGTTTTTTGTTTTCTCAGGGGTGATCGTATTGACCCAGTAGTCCTAAAATATCGGGAGAGGGCTCATTTGAACGAAAATTTAAAAGTTCTAGTACCGTTTTTTAAGTGACTAAATAAATTGGAGGGCAACTAGGCCCCCCTCCATCCTCTATTTTCTCCAAAATCGTCTGATCAAAATTTTGAGATGGCCATTTTGTTCATCAGAGTTGAAAAGCCAAATAACTATGCCTTTGGGTATAACATGACCCCCCCCCACAGCTCCAGGGGAAAGGTCTTTAAGTTTAAAAATGTGCCCATTGTTTACGCATAGTATTTGTTATTGGGAAGTATGCATACATCCCAATAACAAACATGGGGGAGGAAACTTTCCAGGGAGTGAACTTACCAGGGAGTGAACTTTAACATGGGAAGGAAACTTTCCAGGGAGTGAACTAGCCAGGGGAAAATGTGCACTGGGGGAATTTGCCAGAATTCTTATGCAAAATTCTTTTTATATTTCTTGCATTCTATTTTCCGTCTAAATTTTACGCGCAGAGTGGTTAAGAGTAATTGTCCGGGGTAAATTTTCACCGAGACTGAAAAGTCTAGAGGATATTTCCGTGGGGAGGGGGTTTCTCCGTGGAGATGGGGCCAGATTTCCTGGCATTATTTAAAAAACGATAAGAAATTAAATAAAAAAAACAAGTTTTTTTAATTGAAAGTAAGGACCAACATTAAAACTTAAAACGAACAGAAATTGTTATGTATGTATTGCCCCCTCCTCAACACCTCGCTCTTTACGCTAAAGTTTTAATATTGTCCCAATTCTTTAATAATGACTCCTGAAACACAAGGGTCGTACGAAGTGCCCTGGTCTAAAGGAAAAAAAATAAAAAATAATACATTGTGCCAACATTGTTCTTATGTGCACACAGGGCATAACTTAAAACCCTTGCCCAGAAGGTTGTGGGGGAGTGACCTCCTCAAAAACATATTTTCTATCTGGAAATCATTTACGCTTAACAAAATGGCTATCTCAAAATTTTGATTGGATGTGTTTCGGGAAATGGTGGGCGTGGAAGGGGTGTTAGTTGCCTTCCAATCACTTTTGACTATTAAAAAGGGCACAAACCACTCCAAATTCTAACTGAATGTGCCCTTTTCGAAGTTACTACGACAACTTCTTCGATACGAAGTGCCCTAGTCTAAAGGAAAAAAAATAATAAATAATACATTGTGCCAACATCGGTCTTATATGCCCCAGGGGATAACTTAAAACCCTTGCCCTAAGGTTTGTGGGGGATTGACCTTCTCAAAATATATTTTCCATCTGGAAATCAACTACGCTGAACAAACTGGCTATCTCAAAATTTTGATTGGCTGTGTTTGGGGGAATGATGGACTTGGGGGTGGGGGCTAGTTGCCCTCCAATCACTTTTGACTATTAAAAAGGGCACTAGCCACTCCAATATCCAATCGAATGGACCCTTATTGAAGTTTCTACGACAACTCCTTCGATACGAAGTGCCCTGGTCTATAACCATGATAAAAAAAGTAATACATTGTGCCGACATCGTTCTTTACTTAGGCAGCGCTGTTGTGCTGCCTATGAAAGACCAAAGTAGGCATAGCAAGTAGCTTCTCGCCTACAGGGTTTTGCAACAATGTCGACTCTGGGAAAAGCGATCTTGCTGAAGTGAAAGAATCAACTAAAGATGCTTTCAGTAGGGACTATTTTCTTGTGATAGACATATTATGTTCTGAGTTTGAAAACTGCTTCATGAATGCTCTGTAAGAATCAATCTCTGTGCTGATCTGTGCTTGTACTCTTAATGCTGATTCGCCGCACTTTCTCGATACTAGCCGATTACCTAGTGTAACAGTGCATTACAAAGAAGCTTACATTGACACAACTCTTTTGGCCTCGCAAACGGATCTTGTGAGAATGTATATTGACTCTCGAGCCAATAAGCCAAAATATCTCTTTGAACTTGTCGACTGTCTGAAGGCAATGTCAATAGTGTATTCCGAAGTTTTGGAAATTATACAAATCTTTAATTCTCTGCCTATCTAATATAATGCATTCTGGGTGACCTGCTTTCCATAATTCACTGTTGTAGTTTCCATAATTTTTTTCTAAAATATTATAAGTTCATCATATTTTGGTATGACAACAGCTGATCCAAAGTTAAAAGTCCCTCACGTTTCTTTAAATTCTAAAAGTAAGCGAATTTCAAAAAAATTCAAAGAAGGTACCCTGCTCTAATATTTTGACCTAATCTGACTTTGATGACCCTCTGTGAACTTGAGTTGAATCCAATTTTTTTCTGTATGAAAAATCAACTTCTCATGATTATGGAGAGTAATTTTACTTTTATCTATTTTAATCACACTAATCAACGTATCTAACGTAGTAGACCACATTTAAAAATAGGAAAAATAATGTAGAAACCTCATGTTATAAAATATCTATTTGGCCACAATGTCTATAATGCAACTCTTTGTTTCGGCTATTTTATTTTCAGAATATATGTTTCACATTATTTTTAGCTATATTTGAGGTAGATTCTGAGTAATTGTATTATGATCAACATTTTATAGATGATAAGTAATTAAATATTTTATTCAAAATAGAGTTGTTGATACTTTATATATATAAAAATAATACTATTTTGGAATAATTAATATATTCCAATGGTTATGAATAGTCCTTTCAATTTTCAATCTACTAGCAAATAATAAAGATTTTTAACAATTTTTGGAAAGCTGATAAGACTTGAAAGACGTTAACTCTGATTTCAGTCTACAGCTTAACCAGGGTTTCTATTTTTCAGAACATATAGGGATTTTCCCTGTGTTTCCGCTTCGAGCATTTAAAAATCGTGTCCCGACGGTCAAAAAACCTGAAAATTCTTGTCAGAAGAATCGAAAGCCCTGAAATGCTTCCTGGCAGGAAATAGCTAGAACCCTGTATAACTATGTTGATTTTCCAAAGCAAATGCAATTTCTGTTCATATTTTAAAACGTAAGTGACGCTAAAAGTCAGAAAAAGGAATAAGACCTAAAGTACACGTGTCAGTCTTGAAAAAAGAAGTAGTCAGCGGTATTGGTCTCCCTTTTCAGACGCATTTTTTGTAGCTAAATCCGAACTTTTTTTCCCTTTCTGCAGTAAGCTACAATTTAAGGCAGTTTTAAAGATTCTTATTCCTTTGGTTTTTGTAATCGAACTGTGAGGAAGAACGAAATCTTATTTTCAACTAATTTCAATTTAAGCGGATTCCCTGGAATTTGAAGGACTTTTATCATTTAACAGTCATCTATACAACTTTTTAAATACATTAAACTTCTCCAAAAGTCTTATTAGCAATAAGCAAATTCCAAAGAAATTAAATGAATATAGTCCATCATCAACATTAAAACAGGAAGAAGAAGAAGAAGAAACAGGTGAAGATTTTTTTAGAGTTTCAACTAGCCCACTCTTAGCACGAATTGCTTCTTATTTACAGTTCGTGACCACTAGCCGATTGGAGATCCTTTTTTTTCTAATCACAGCACTTCGAGAACGAAAGAGCTCATTTAATTGTATTTGCTTTAAGTTCGACAATTCGCTGTTAAAAGGGAATATCATTCGAATGGGAATTAAAAGTTCTAGCACCCTTTTTATTGATTAATTAACAAAACTTTTTCCACAAAATAAGTTTTTCAAAGAAATGCAAAGAACTCCATTAAACAAAAAATGAGCAAAAATAAAATCAAATAATCTACCAAGCATGAAACTACCACAAATCAGTATCGATAAATAAATGAAACCCAAAACGAACAGAAATTACAATAAATAACCGAGTCAAACTCAAAACGAGCAGAAATTAACATAGGTTGGGCTCAAAACCCCCATGCCTTTCAAAGGTCAGAACAAAATTTGCACCTTACTGAAAAAAATATAAATGTTTTTATTTTTATAACTTTAATAAATCAAATAATATTAGCAATTTGATTACTAGATATCAGTATATGTATATTAAACTGATAATGCACATTCATTTGTATTTTTTTCAGTAAACTGCAAATCACTAACTCACTAAACTCCAATCACCTTTCGACTATTAAAAAAGGCATCAACCCTTTCTATTTTCAATAGAATGAGCCCTTTTCGAAGTTCCTATGACAACTCCTTCGATACGAACTCCCCTGGTCTAAACAACAATAACAACAAAATATAATACATTATACCCATATTGATCTTAACTATAAAAGTTTCAAGCCTTCCAATCACTTTCGACTATTAACAAGGGCACTAGGCCTTTTGATTTCGAATCAAATGAGGCTTTTTGAAGTTTCTACGACAAATATTTCAACAAAAATCTTATATGCCCCCAGGGCAGAACTTACAAGCCTTGCCCTGAGTGCTAGGGGAGGGAGTGTCATTCTCAAAGACCTAATTTCCAGAACTTTCTACTACGTTGAAAAAAATGGCTATCTGAAAATTTTCATTGAATGTGTTTGGAGGAATGGTGGGCGTGAGAGGGGGGATAATTAACCTCGAATCAATCTCGACTATTAAAAAGAGCACTATGCCTCTCATTTCCCAACTGAATGAGCCCCTTTTGCAGTTGTACGACAACTCTATCTATAAGAACCCTATGTACCCCCTGGTTATAACTTGCAACATTTGCCCTTGGGGCTCTGGGGGGTTTGTCATCCTTAAATAAATAATTTCCAGAACTTTCAAGTACGTTGAACAAAATGGCTATCTCTAACTTTGATTGAATGTTTTTGAGGAAATGGTGGGCGTGAGAGGGGGGTTAATTACTCTCTACTCACTTTCGACTATTAAAAATGGCAATTTCAATTTCCAATCAAATGAGCCCTTTTTGAAATTTTTAAAACAACTTTCTATATAAACTTTATATGCCCCCAGGGCTTAACTTACAACCCTTGCAATAAGGGCTCTGAGGGGGTTATCACCCTAAAAGACATAATTTCAAGAACTTTGAACTACGTTGAACAAAATGGATATCTAAAAATCTTGATTGGATGTGTTTGGGAAAATGGTGGGCACGAGAGGGGCGTTGGTCACTCTCCAATCACTTTCAACTATTAAAAAAGGCACTAGCCCTTTCAATTTCCAATTGAATGAGCCCTTTTGAAGTTTCTCCGACAACGCTTTCAAAAAAAAACCTTATATGCCCCCAGGGTACAACTTACAAAACTTGCCCTGAGGGTTGTGGGAGTGGGAGGGGCTGTCATCCTTAAAGACCTAATTTCCAAAACTTTTAACTACGTTGAACAAAATGGCTATCTAAAAATTTTGATTGGATTGTGTTTGGGTAAAAGGTGGGCGTGAGAGGGGGGTCTATTACTCTCCACTCACTTTCGACTATTAAAAAGGGCAATTTCAATTTCAGAACAAATGAGCCCTTTTTGAATTTTTTCAACAGCTTTCTTTATAAACCTTATATGCCCCCAGGGTATAACTTACAACCCTTGCACTGAGGGCTCTGAGGGCGTTATCATCCTAAAAGACATAATTTCCAGAACTTTCGACTACGTTGAACAAAACGGCAATCTCAAAATTTTGATTGGATATGTTTTGGGATACGGGGGGCGTGGAAGGGGTGTTAGTTCCCTTCCAGTCACTTTCGACTATTAAAAAAGGCCACTAGCCATTTCAATTTCGTATGGAATGAGCCCTTTTTGAAATTTCTCCGACAACGCATTCTATAAAACCTTATATGCCCCCAGGGCATAACTTACAACCCTTGCCCTGAGGGCTGTGGGGGAGTGTCCTCCTCAAAAAAATAATTTCTATCTGGATATCAACAACACTGAACAAAATGGCTATCTAAATTTTTGATTGGATGTGATTGGGGAAAAGGTGTGCTAGAGAGGGGGGTTAGTTGCCCTCAAATCACTTTCGACTATTACAAAGGGCACTAGGCCTTTGAATTTC
Source organism: Artemia sp. Qi Xiang Cuo (assembly GCF_049724085.1). Taxonomy (NCBI): domain Eukaryota; kingdom Metazoa; phylum Arthropoda; class Branchiopoda; order Anostraca; family Artemiidae; genus Artemia; species Artemia sp. Qi Xiang Cuo. Next base: position 15,987,489 of record NC_142795.1, read on the forward strand.
CAATTGAGTTTCTACGACAAAGATTTCAATAAAAACTTATATACCCCCAGGGAATAATTTATAACCCTTGCCCTGAAGCCTGTTGGGGAGTGTCCTCCTCAAAAACATAATTTCTATTCTCAAATCAACTACGCTGAACAAAATGGCTATCTCAAAATTTTGATTGGATGTGTTTGGGGAAATGGTGGGCATGGAAGGGGTGTTAGCTGCCTTCCAATTACTTTCGACTACAAAAAAGGGCGCTAGCCATTTCAATTTTTAATCGAATGAGTCCTTTTTGAAGTTTCTAAAACAACGCGTTCTATAAAAACCTTACATGCCCCCAGGGCATAACTTACAACCCTTGCCCTGAGGGCTGTGAGGGGGTTGTCATCCTCAAAGACCTAATTTACAGAACTTAAAACTACGTTGAATAAAATGGCTTTCTCAAAATTTTGATTGGATGTGTTTGGGGAAAAGGTGGGCGTGAGAGGGGGTTTAGTTGCACTCCAATCACTTTCGACTATTAAAAAGGGCACGAGCCCTTTGAATTTCCAATCGAATGGGCCTTTTTTGAAGTTTCTACGACAACGCCTTCTATAAAAACCTTAAATGCCCCCAGGCCATAACTTACAACCCTTTCCCTGAAGACTGTGGGGGAGTGTTCTCCTCAAAAACATAATTTCTATCTGGAAATCAACTACGCTGAACAAAATTGCTATCTGAAAATTTTGACTCGATGTGTTTCGAGAAATGGTGGGTGTGGAAGGGATGTTAGTTGCCTTCCAATCACTTTCGACTATTAAAAAGGGCACAAGCCACTCCAATTTCCAATTGAACGAGCCCTTTTTGAAGTTTCCACGACAACTTCTTAGATACGAAGTGCCCTGCTCTAATGGAAAAAATAATAAATAATACATTGTGCCAACATCGTTCTTATATGCCCTCAGGGCAAAACTTAAAACCCTTGCCCCGAGGGTTGTGGGGGAGTGTCCTCCTCAAAAACATATTTTCTATCAGGAAATCAACTAGGCTGAACAAAATGGCTATCTCAAAATTTTGATTGGCTGTGTTTGGGGAATGATGGGGGTGTGGGGGGGGGTCTAGTTGCCCTCCAATGACTTTCGACTATTAAAAAGGGCACTAGCCACTCCAATTTCCAATCGAATGAGCCCTTTTCGATGTTTATACGACAACTCCTTCGATACGAAGAGCCCGGGTATGGAAACAAACAAATAATAAATAATAAATTGTGCCAACATCGTTCTTTACATCGGCAGCGCTTTTGCGCTGCCTATGATACTGACGAACGCCTTTCTTTAATGTTAGCGTTATCTTTAAATCTTTAATTCACCAAAATTCTTTTTTTTTTTAATTTTGATTCCCATCAACAGGACTTATATTACTCACCCTTTATTAACACGAACCTTTTAAAAATAAAACATTTACGATTTTTGCAGAAAAAGGGTTAAGAAATAAGATGTAGTGTTTTCAAACATGTTGAATTTTATGATGTAATCTTTCTGAGGATCCTACCACTCTTTGGTATTTTGTCTCGCCTGTTCTGAAATTATGCTAGTTTTCACATGTTAATATTTTATTATAGGCAAACTGATCGACAAGTTTAATAACTCTTGTATATTTGAAATGGGTACGAAAATCTTAATCTCTTTTGGTGCATACAGGGGCGTCAATTCAAAAAACAAAAACAAAAACAAAGGCGGGATGGAGGAGAGGGGGGGGGGGGTAAAATTTAGTTATGGAAATCTAGTTGGTAGTGCAGGGGGGGGGGAATTATTCTCCATTTATACATTTCTTTCAGTGAAAATACCGAATAAAACATTTTCAATGAGGATACCCCATATGAGGTATTTCTTACAATTTCGGAAAGGGATAAATCTAGGAAGATAGAACAAATGCCTTACACCCTTGACCCTCACCCCTATATGGTGTTTCCAACACGCCATCTCAAAGAGTTTGAGGCTCAGCCACTCGGTTTGAGGGGGCAAATTTGTCTCTATTTATCCATTTCTTTCAGTGAAAATACCGAATAAAACATTTTCAATGAGGATACCCCATATGAGGTATTTTTTTTAATTTATGAAAGGGATAAATCTAGGAAGATAGAACAAATGCCTTACACCCTTGACCCTCATCCCCATATGGTGTTTCCCACACGCCATCTCAAAGAATTTTAGGTTCAGCCACTCGGTTTGAGACGGCAAAGGCTAAAGCGGCTGTCATACTATGTAAGTAATTTTTATGTTAAGTAGTAAAATTAAGTTATATTAAGTAGAATCTTTCACATTTAAACAAGTACTTTCACAAGGGTAACGTAAAATCCATAAAAAAAAAACCATAGACATCGTCTAAAATCATCAAAATTATAATCATCAAACTATTCAAAATTAAAATATTGAATAGAGTTAAAAATTCAAGCTCTGATCAAGCGCGAAAGGCTTTATAGGGAAAAATTATTAATTTTTCATCAAGAGATTTCATTGTGTTGCTTCAACGGTGACTTCCCATAACATAACATGAACTTCATAACGAAAAATCTGAAAACAAATTTGGTTTCCCAAATCCCCTTCTTCTCAATTCCCCTTCTTTGGTTCCCCAAGCTTCATAACATGCAATCCTATCTAGAGCTTGAGTCTGCTTGGCACTACCTACGGTACGGACGAAATATGCTCTGTAACATCGCATAGTTCAAAGCAGGGTGTAGTGTTTAAACACCACAATTAGGGCTTCCACTATCCCCGAATTTTCGGGGATTTCCTGAAAATTCTTGTCTTTCTCCGAAAAAAAAACTTCGTTCCCCAAATCTCCGAAAATCACCTAATCAAGTTCCCAACCCTAGTGATTTATCAATGATGAATTACCATCCCTAGTAAATTTTACTTTACTTTTTTCACTACTCTCGTTTTCGTTAATCTTTTTACTACGCATAGGAACTAGGCAGATATAAATAAAACACAGACCTTTGTTGATATAACAAAACATCAATGAGTTTTTCAACTGGAAGTAAGGAACAGTATAAGAACTTAAAAAGAACAGAAAATGAGGGGAGTTTCCCCTCCTCAATACCTCGTTCTTTGCGTTAAGGTTTGACTTGCTGTTCCCATTATTTAAGAATGACTCCATAAAAACAAGGGCTGCTAAATTAGAATGGTAAGCTTTTTTAAATATCCTAAAAAAAACTTTATCGTAAAGAGTGAGGATATTGAGAAGGGGGCAACTCCACTCGTATACATAAAAATTTCTGTTCGTTTTAAGTTTTAATGAAAAGGTGGCCACAGCCACATCGTCGTTGACGATTCGCCTTATGACTATTTCTCCTTTAGATTTGAAATGTGAAGCAATGTTTTTAAGCGAATTGCGCCTTTACAGCGGAAGCGTTTGAATCATTTTTTTGTGCGATCGCATATGGCTTAGCTAGCCAGCATTTTATCCGATTAAGTAAAAAATAAACCTTTTCCACAAAATAAGTTTTTCAAGGAAAAGTAAAGAGCTCCATTAAACCAAAAATGAGCAAAAATAAAATCAAATAATCTATCAAGCGTAAAACTACCACAAATCAGCATCAATAACTAAATGAAACCCAAAACAAACAGAAATTACAATAAATAACCGAGTCAAACTCAAAACGAGAAAGTTCTAAAAACTTCAAAAAGAGTTTAGCAGTTCTAATTTCTTGATCGAATGTTAGGTAAGCTAGACGAGTCAGCCCACGAAAGCATAGAAGGGTTTATAAAACATATTTCTCAATGTCTACAAGAAAGATTTGCTACTTTACAGTATTTTAATGAAAATAGAAAAAAAAAATTCAATAAAATCAACCCCCTTCAAGAAAAGCATTTTTTGAAATCTAACAAGGCAAAGATTAGAGCCGGGATATTCGCCTCCCAATGTTTGTTGCATTGGTGCCTGCATGTGGCCTTTGTAAGAAATAAAAGTTGACTCATTTGACCTCAGAATATATTTCAGCATTAGGAAGGGAGGGTGGGGCTAATAAATAATTAAACTTAATGTGATCACTAAATCCAATAAAAGAAAACTTGGAGAAAAGTATTTTTGAATCTACTGCAGTCATAATTTGGATGATATTTTGGTAAGAAAAATTGTATGAAGTACATTAAGAATTCGAAAAATATTTACCCGCCCGAGTTAATGCTGGAATCTAGGCCAAGAACACGCTTTGTTCTTAAAATTCATTAAAAACCCGTTTCTCCTTGTATCTCTGTGCACTCGGATATAATCAGCTTAGCCTGTGAGCAGGCACGTACGCAGGAATTTGTTTCGGGGGGGCCCAATTTGTTTCGGGGGGGCCAAATCCTTCAAACCCATTATTCTGTGAGAAAAATCAGAAAATGATGGGAAAATGAAAAAAAATCGTGAGATTTCCCTGCCTGTGAGAGATAAACTACTATGCAGGTATATCTTAATCCAATATTTAAAACAGTTCGTGGTAACGAACTCTAAGTAAAGAGCGACCCGGCTCAGTAGTAACCGAAACTCTATAAAACGGAATTTTGATACCAATAGATGCATCAGAAGAATCAGATTTTTATGCTGGTTTCAAACATATAAGTTTCATCAAGGTTAGTTTTACCCACCAAAAGTTACGCGCCTGAGAAAATTTGCCTTATTTTCGAAAAAAGGGGGAGACATCCCCTAAAAGTCATAGAACTTTAATGAAAATCACACCATCAGATTCAGCGTATCAGAAAACCCTACTATAGAAGTTTCAAGCTCCTATCTGCAAAAATGTGGAATTTTGTATTTTTCGCCAGAAGAAAGATCACGGATACGTGTTTATTTATTATTTTTTTTTTTTTCGTATCGATCCAGTAGTCCTAGAATATCGCGAGAGGGCTCATTCGAACGGAAATTAAAAGTTCTAGTGCCCTTTTTAAGTGACCAAAAAAATTTGAGGGCAACTTGGCCCCCTCCCACGCTCATTTTTTTTCCGAAGTCACCCAATCAAAATTTTGAGATAGCCATTTGTTCAGCATAGTCGAAAATCTAATTAATATGTCTTTAAGGAGGACTTAATCCCCCAAGTTCCCGGGGGAAGGGCTGCAAGTAAAAAACTTTGCCCATTGTTTACATATAGTATTGGGTATTGGGAAGTATACCGGTGTTTTCAGGAGGAATTTTTTTCTAGTGGGGGTCGGGGTCGGAGTAGGAGTTTCTGGGGAGGATATTTCCATGGAGGATATTACCTTGGGGGAAGGAACATTTCCATGAAAGGGGTGCCAGATTTCCCAGTATTATTTAAAAAGCGATCAGAAATTAAATAAAAAAACAAGTTTTTTTCAACTGAAAATAACGAGCAACATTAAAACTTAAAACAAACAGAAATTATTACATATATGAGAGGTTTCGCCCCCTAGTCAATACCTCTCTCTTTACGGTAAAGTTTTTTTGCACTTTCAAAAGAGTTATCTATTCTATTTAACCGGCCTTTGTGATTCAGGGGCTTATGATTCGAACAAAATTCGAACTTTAGCGTAAAGAGCGAGGTATTGACTAGGGAGCGAACTCCCTAATATACGTAATAAGAACATACGAATATAGAAATTCGTTACGTAAGTTAATTCGTAAGTTACGTCAGAACAAAATTTCGAGAAAGCCAATTAGCCAAAAAAAGGAAAATTAATATGCGAATTTCATTTTAATTATTCATGTACGGTGAGCCAAAATCAAAGCTGCATTAATTCAAAAACGTTCAGAAATTAACTAAAAAAAAACAAGTTTTTTTAACTGAAAGTAAGGAGCGACATTAAAACTTAAAAATAACAGAAATTATTCCGTATATGAAAGGGGTTGTCCCCTCCTTAACGCCTCGCTCTTTACGCTAAAGTTTGACTCGGTCTCACAACTGTATCTTTTAAAACAATAAAAAACTTTAGCGTAAAGAGCGAGGCGTTGAGGAGGGGACAGCCCCTTTCATACAGGTTATGTTAGGTATTTAATATAATGCGTTCTGGGTGACCTGCTTTCCATAATTCACTGTTGTAGTTTCCAAAATTTTGTTTCCAAAGTATTATATGTTCATCATATTTTGGTATATTTCATTAGGATTAACCAAACTTTACTTTTTGGGTGTGGTCGATGTAATTGACAAGCACCGAAAGTACCTATGCTTTCAGTATAAACTTATCGAACCAAGTTGTTACTATAAGGCTATCAATCGCTTTTCTTATAGTTCGTCTATTATAAATAAACGCAGGTAAAAATATTAGAAAGGTACGCTAGTCATTCAAATTACATAGCCCATAATTCTTGATGACAACAGCTGATCCAAAGTTAAAAGTCCGTCGTGTTTCTTTAAATTCTAAGGGTAGAACTCTAAGTTAAATTCTAAGTGAATTTCCAAGAAATTCCAAGAAGGTATCCTGCTCTAATATTGTGACCTAATCTGACTTTGATGACTCTCTGTGAACTTGAGTTGAATCCAATTTTTTTTTATATGAAAAATCAACTTCTCACGATTATGGAGAGTAAAATTACTTTTATTTATTTTAATCAGACTGATCAAAGTATCTAACGTAGTAGTCCACATTTAAAAATAAGAAAAATAATGTAGAAACCTCATGTTATAAAATGTCTATTTGGCCACAATGTCTATAATGCAACTCTTTGTTTCGGCTATTTTATTTGCAGAATATATGTTTCATATTATTTTTAGCTATATTTGAGGTAGATTCTGAATAATTGTATTATGATCAACATTTTATAAATGATATGTTAATTAAATATTTTATTCAAAATAGAGTTGTTGATAATGCAACTCTTTGTTTCGGCTATTTTATTTGCAGAATATATGTTTCATATCATTTTTAGCTATATTTGAGGTAGATTCTGAAAAATTGTATTATGATAAACATTTTATCTATGATAAGTTAATTAAATATGTTATTTAAAAAAGAGTTGTTGATATTTTATATATATAAAAATAATATTATTTTGGGAAAATTAATATATTCCAATTGTTATAATAAGTCTTTTCAATTCTTAATCTATTATTCGATTCTTAAACTATGTTAACAATTTTTGGCAAGCTGACAAGCCTTGAAAGACGGTAACTCTGATTTCAGGCTACAGCTTAACCAGGTTTCCTATTTCTCAGAACATCTAGCGATTTCCCCTGTAATTCCGCTTCGAAAATTTTAAAATCCTGTTCCGCCGGTTAATAAGCCTGAAAATTCTTGTCAGCAGAGACGAAAAATCCTGAAATGTCTTTTTCTGGCGGGAAATAGTTAGAACCCTGTATCAGTTTTACCAACACCTCAAAACAAAATGTACCACAAATTGCATGAAAAACGTATCAAAGACAAAAAAAATGTACCATATCTTAAATTTTTTTGTGGATCGTCGGTGACGTAAAGTACTATTTATTAAAGTTTTGCATAAGACATTTTCATTCACTTTCTTTCTCCATTCCTTTGTTTTTCTTTCTCTTCTAATACAGTATATTATTCCTGACAGTACTTGAAGAAATTGTTCAGAATAACATATATTACAACAGAAACATTTTATCAGGGTGAAATAAAATATTTGTAGATGAAAGAATACAAACATAGGTACAAGAATACTTAATTATACCACATTGTACCATCTTTTTGTAAAATGTACCATATTTTGTGGGATTGTACTAAATTGTACCAGTAGAGGTGAAATGTACCAAAATGGTACAATTGTACCACGTTTGGCATCACTGCCCTGTATATCTATATTGATTATCCCGAGCAAATGGAATTTCTGTTCTTATTTTAACACGTCGGTGATGCTGAAAGTAAGAAAAAGGAATAAGATCTAAAGTATACGTCTCAGTCTTGAAAAAAAGAAGTATTCTACCGTCAACGGTATTGATCTCCCTTTTCGGACGTATTTTTTGTAGCTATATCCGATTTTTTTTTTCCCCTTTCTGCAGTTAGCTACACTTTAAGGTAGTTTTAAAGATTCTTGTTCCTTTCAAAGCTGTCGATATTGTTATAAAACATCCATCCAACGCTCCGTCATTGCTCAACAGAACTGAATGCTGGGAGTTTATATCTTAGTTTTGTAAGTAGGCTACCGTATTGTTTTGTTTAATTTTTTTCATTGATTACTTTTTCCATTTTTATATACTTTTACTTTAATTGACATACTTATTTTATTGCCTTTAGAAAAATAAAAAAAAAGTTTTTTCAACTGTAAGCAAGGAGCAACATTAAAAATTAAAACGAACAGAAATTATTACGTATATGAGGGGGTTACCCCCCTCGTCAATACTTGGCTCTTCACGCTACAGTTTTTGGGCACTTCAGAAAAAGTTACTTATTGTTCTAATTAAACGACCCTTGTGTTTCAGTAGTTGTTTAAAAGAATTGGGACAAAATTTGAATTTTAGTGTAAAGAGTGAGGCGTTGAGGAGGGGACAACCCCCCTCACATACGTAATAATTTCTGTTCGTATTAGGTTTTAATGTTGCTCCTTACTTTCAGTTGAAAAAACTTTTTTTTTTAATTTAATATCTGATCGTTTTTTCAATAACGCCAGGATACATGGCTCCACCTGCACGGAAAAATCCCTCTCCCCACAAAAATATCCTCTGAACAATTCAATACTGGCGAAAATTTAACCCGGACAATTACCCTTTACCTCCACACCTAAAGTTGAGTCGGTAAAGAAAAAGCAAGACATAAATAACTTTCGTATAGGTATTCTGGCAAATTCGCCAAGTGTGAAATCTCCCCTGAAAAGTTCACCCCCTGGAAACTTTCCTCTCCATGTGAAATTTTCCTAGTGTAAAATCCTACCAGCAGAAAATTCTTCCAAAAATGTATGCACATTCCTAATAACAAATAAAACAATACGCTAGTTTTATAACTTAAAAACCTTTCCTTAGGGGCTGCAGGGGGTCATTTTATCTAAGACATAGTTATTGAGCCTTTAAAGTATGCTGAAGAAAAGGCTATCTCAAAATTTTGATCGGACGATTTTGGGAAAAAGGTGGCGCGGGAGGGGACCTTGTTGCCCTCCAATTACTTTAGTCATACAAAAAGGGTACTAGAACCTTTCATTTCCGTTAGAATGAACCCTCTCTCGATGTTCTAGGCCCACTGGGCCGATACGATCACCCCTAGGAAAAAAAACAAATAAAAACGCATCCGTTATCTTTCTTCTGGCAAAAATTAAAAAATTCACATTTTTGCAGATATGAGCTTGAAACCTTTATACGATACGATACGATACGATACGAATTTATTATGTCAAATAACAAGAATTAAATTAGACACAATATAATTTAAATAATCACTCTTCCTTGTCACTTATTTATTAAAATGAGACAAAATACTGTCGAAAAGACAATCTGTATCGGTTGATAGCCACGGGCTCACAAGGCTTGAGTTTTTTCTGGTGCCTTGCATTACGCCCTGTTCTTGCCGGTTCAGGGAGCAAATCTCGATGCCTGCTTGACTCCAAAAGCTTCTGTTCAAAGGCCATTGTAAGCTGGTGTTGCCTGGCATCAAGTCCATCTAGGCCTAGGATTTTAAGGCTATCATCATAATTCGTGAATTCCGGACCTAATATCACACGGGTAGCTCGTTCCTGCACATTCTCAAGCTCATTCCTTTGATCTTTACTTAGCCCCGGATGCCACACAGGACAAGCGTACTCTAAAATACTCCGGATGTACAGTTTATAAAAATTCAACAGTGAAAAACGACTAAAACCGAATTGCTGAGTTATGACTAGATTACGCAACGCTATATTCCCCTTCTTAGTACAATTATTTACATGATCCATCCATGACATTTTTGAGTTAAAAGTCAAACCTAAAATTGTCATATTATTTACAATTGGCACATTTATATCACTTTGACTTTCTTTTTTTAACGAGACTCTCATAAGTGCTGACTTTTTCCTATTAATCGAAAGCCGTTTTTCTTCACAGTCAGCCTCCAAACGGTGAATTATGCCATCCGTACTAATCATGGATCCTAGCTTACGAAGTTTCAGCAATGATAAATCATCCGCAAACTTCGCTCTGTTTTCAGGCCAAGTCGCAATTTTGTTACACAGTATTAAAAATAAAACAGGTCCCGTTTTGGTACCTTGGGGTATTCCACAGAAAACCTCAAGAAAATCCGATTGCACCCCATCAGCACTAACACACTGTTTCCGTCCGTGTGAAAAACTATAAACTATCCGAATTAAAAAAGGTGTAAAATCTTTCATTGACTCAAGAATATCCGGATGGCTTGATTTGTCGAAAGCCTTTTCTAAGTCTGCTTGCAATATTTCTACAAATGCATCTTTATTTTCTAGATGCTCCAGGGCTTCCTCCACATGAGATAATGTACTGTGCTAGATTCTTTGATAAACCTATACTGACAGGGATCTATTTTATCACAGAAATCTTCTAGTAACCATTTCTTTAGAAAATGTTCGAGCACTTTAGATACAACAGGGGTCAAAGATATAGGTCGTAGGTCACTCACCCCTTTTGGATTCGAAACTTTAGGCATTGGTGTTACAACTGTTTTTTTTTTTTTTTTTAAATCATCCGGAAAGGTACCACTCAAAATACATTGGTTTAAAAAGGCAGAGGTTCAGCTAGAAAAGCTGCGTTTTCTTTGTACAGGGTTGCTGGAATGTCTCCAGGGTAAGTTGCCTTATTGGGGTCAAGTCTTTCAAGAACCTTTGCAACTTCGTGAAGGAAAATCACAGGTATTTCAGATGGAACAGCCAAGGGGGGAACACTTGAAATTGGTGGATTGCTTCTGCAAATACTAGCAAAATACTTATTAATAGCGTTTGCGTCGAGCTTAGTCCCAGATTCGTCGTATACGCTTACACTTTGCCTTACAGAGCCAGTGAGAAGCCGTATTCCTTTATAGTAACCGGCTGGATTTGTGGTCATGAGCTCTTTCATTTTTGAACCGCATGACTTCTCCGCCAATCTACATTCATAGACCACTTGATTTCTCAGCTCGGAAGCTTCACCTATCTTCCCCTTTTTATGGAGCCTGTTGCGTTTGCGTATCAGCCTTTTCAGGCACTAGTTCACTCAGAGCTTGTCAGCTGAGTTTACTGAGGCTGTCTTCTCTGGAATATAAACATCAGAAGCACTCCGTGATTCAGTGGAAAATATTCTATACATGTCGTTGACATTGCAGATTTCGTACAAACTTTTCCAGCTTTTCGAAATAGCCCATTTAGCGAATAGCTGTTTTCCAGACTCATAGTAAGACTCATAAGCCTTTATAGTAAGGTTCTTTGATACACTGAATCTGATGGTGTGATTTTCATTCAAATTTTATGACTTTGAGGGGGTCTATCCCTCTTTTTTAGAAAATCAGGCAAATTTTCTCAGGCTCGTAGCTTTTGATGAGTAACACTAAACTTAATGAAACTTATATATTTAGAATCAAACAGTTCGTGCTAACGAACTGTAAGTAAGGAGCGACCCGGCTCAATGGTAACCGAAACTCTAAAAAACGGAATTTTGACACCAATAGATACATCAAAAGAATCAGATTTTAATTTTGATTTCAAATATATAAGTTTCATCAAGGTTAATTTTACCCAAAGTTACGCGCCTGAGAAAATTTGGCTTATTTTCAAAAAAAGGGGAAAAGACCCCCTAAAAGTTATAGAACCTTAATGAAAATCACACCATCATATTCAGCGTATCAGAGAACCCTACTGTAGAGGTTTCAAGCTCCTATCTACAAAAATGTGGAATTTTCCTTTTTTTGCCAGAAGAAAGGTCAGGGATGCTTTTTTATTTGTTTTTTTTTTTTTTTTCCCAGGGGTAATCGTATTTACCCAGTGGTCCTAGAATATCGTAGGAAGGATCATTGGAACGGAAATTAAAAGTTCTAGTGCCCTCTTTAAGTAACAAAAATAATGGAGGGCAACTAGGCCCCCTCCCACGCTCATTGTTTTCCCAAAGTCACCCAATTAAAATTTTGAGATAGCCATTTTGTTCAACATAGTCGAAAATCTAATAAATATGTCTTTGAGGATGACTTAATCCCACGCAGTTCCCAGGGGAAGGGCTGCAAGTTATGAACTTTGCCCATTGCTTACATATTGTATTGGTTATTGGGAAGTATACAGACATTTTCATGAAGGATTTTTTTTCTGGTGGGGGGAGGGCTGGTGGGGGGAGGGGCTGGAGGAGGGGATTACTCGGGAAATTCGTGGATGATGTTTCTTTGGGGTAAGGGACATTTCTATGAAGGGGGCGCCGGATTTCCGAGCATTATTTAAAAAACGATCAGAAATTAAATTTAAAAAAAAAAAATTTTTCAACTAAAAGTAAGAAGCAACATTAGAACTTAAAACGAACAGAAATCATTACGTATATGAGGGGGTTCGCCCCCAAGTCAATACCTCGCTCTTTACGCTACAGTTTTTTTTTGTGCTTTCAAAATAGCTATCTATTCTAATTAAACGGCCTTTGTGATTCAGGGGTTTGTGAATTAAACAAAATTTTAACTTTTAACGTAAAGAGCGTGGTATTGACTAAGGGGAGAACCCCCTCATATACGTAATAACATATACGTAATAAAAAAAAAAAACAATACAAAAAACAAGCGATACGGCTCAATAGTAATCGAAACTTTCAAAAACGGAATTTTGATGTCAATAAATGTATCAAAAGAATGGGTTTATAATGCTGATTCTAGATATATGAATTTTATTAAGTTTAGTATTACTCATCAAAGGCTACGAGACTGAGAAAATTTACCTGATTTTTTAAAGAGATTTTTTAAAGCTTGTAGGGGAAACATTCCCTACAAGCGAAAGAATTTTAATGAAAATCACACCGTCAGATTCAGTGTATCAGAAAACCCTATTACATAGGTTTCAGGCTCATATCTGCAAAAATCTGCAACTTTGTATTTTTTGCCAGAAGAAAAATATACGAATATAGAAGTTTGTTACGTAAGTTAATTTGTAAATTACGTCAGAACCAAATTTAGATACACCCATTTAGCAAAAGAAAAGTAAAATTTTTATGCAAATTTTGTTTACTTATTCAATGACGGCGAGACAAAATAAAAGTTGAATCAACTGAAAAGCTCTCAGAAATTAAATAAAAAAAAAAAGTTTTTTAAACTGAAAGGAAGGAGAGACAGTGAAGCTAAACACGAAAAGAAAATATTACGAATATGAAAGTGACTGCGCCCTCCTCAACGCCTCGTTCTTTACGCTAAAGTTTGAGTTTCTCACAACTCAATTTTTGTTAAACAATAAAAAACTTTAGCGTAAAGAGCGAGGCGTTGAGGAGTGGACAGCCCCTTTCATATACGGAATAGTTTCTGTTCGTTTTAAGTTTCAATGTCGCTCCTTACTTTTAGTTTAAAAAACTTGTTTTTTTTTATTTAATAAACATGATATGCCAATTCTTTTGATGTATCAATTGGTATCAAAATTCAGTTTTTTAGAGTTTCAGTTACTATTGAGCCGGGTTGCTTCATAGTTTTGTTTAATTAGCATGAACAATTTGATTGTCCAACAAAATCCAAACAGAGATCATTGAAACAGGAGATATTTTGTTTTTATTTCACTATTGTATTTTTCTATGTGTGAATATGTAAGGAATTTTAAATCCGATAGGGAGAATTATCCTGCTGTGAAACAGGTACATTTTATAAAATCAAAACGTGGTATCTGTGCAGGCATGATGATTTTTTTTTGTGAATGCCGAATTCCTCGAAGTCTCTTTTTTTCTATTGGTCCGCTCAGACACAGGCTTAAAACGAACAGAAAGTATTACGTATATGATTGAGTTTACCCCCTAGTCAATACCTCGCTCTTTAAGACAAACATTTTTTAGTACTTTCATAAGAGATATTTATTCTAAATAACGACCTTTGTGATTAAAGGGTCATTTTTAAATAATTGGAACAAAATTCGTACTTTAGCTTAAAGAGCGAGGTACTGACTAGGGGGCTAGCCCCCTAATATACTTATTAAAAATACATGAAATAGAATTTCGTTACGTAAGTTATTTCGTAAGTTACTTTATTACTAATAAAAACGTTCGTAAATAAAATTAAAAAAGTTTCGAAAAAGCCATTTAACCAAATAAAAGTAAAATTAATATGCAATTTTTTTTTGAATTATTCATGTACGGTGAGCCAAACTCAAAACCTGCATTAATTCAAAAACATTCAAAAATTAATTAAAAAAACAAGTTTTTTTTAACTTAAAGTAAAGAACGACATTAAAAATTAAAACGAAAAGATATTGTTCCGTATATGAATGGGGCTGTCCCCTCCTCAACGCCTCGCTCTTTACGCTAATGTTTGACCTCCTCACAACTCAATTTTTTCATAACAATAAAAAACTTTAGCGTAAAGAGCGAGGCGTTGAGGAGGGGACAGCCCCTTTCATATACGGAATAATTTCTGTTAGTTTTAGTTTTAACTAAAACTTAGTTTTAACTAGTCGTTCCTTACTTTCAGTCAAAAAACACTTCTTTTTTATTTGATTTTATTTAGAAACTGTCTATCCAAGCAAAACGAACTCAACTTTTTTTCGGCACGTCTCATGCCGATTTTTGACTGTAAAATGGCTCTTAGCGTAGCATTTTTCAGCTTGTTGCGCTTTCCAGTTTTCATGTTCTTCACGACGCTGAAAAATCTCTCAACAACAGCGATAGAAAAGGGCAAACTGAGTAAATACCTAACCATCGATAGAACACTCCCAAACCGAGGTGCCCCAGCTGGCATTCTAACCGCCACCACGCTCGTCCAAAAGTCACTAATGTCATTTTCGTCGATCATGGTTACCTGCATCACCCTCTATTCCTCAACAATTTGCTTGGCGTTCCAACCGGGCATCATGTACTTTTTCAGCAAGCACATCAAGAGCTGAGTGGCTGACCAGTCCATGGCCTTTTCCGGATATAGGAGTTCGGCTAGCAAAAACCTTTCTGATTCAAAAACAAATCGCTTTTTTATCCTAAGTATGGCTTCACATAGAACTTCCTAGCTGCTTCGTATATCAGTAGTACCAACGACTGTGAAGCTCGTGTAAGATCGTTCAATTGCAAAGACTCAAGACTTTCAAGGTATATTTCGCACAGGGGTAAATATTCGTCTTCTAGCAGAGTATCCAATTCACCGAACGTTCCCGCCCTTCGGACGTAACTGGGTTTCATGAAGTTCATCGCCAGTGTTTTGAGAAGAGTCTCAAACTCCTATATCAAGACTTTTCCCACACAACTGCCACGGCAAGCTGTTTCTGTATACCAACATCTGTGGTTTCATCTATCATCAGTGAAAAGGGGCTTTTCTTCAATATGTCAATAAGCTGCTCATTGCAATAGGGACCTAGTCCTTGGCGAATCACGTTGGTGACTTTTTGTTTCCCAAGTGAAACAAATCCTTACTGGAATTTAGGCCAAGAACACACGTTGTTCTTGATATTTATTAAAACCGGTTTATCCTTCTATCTCTGTGAACTCGGAGATAATCAGCATAGCCTGTGAAAAATAAACTACTATGCAAGTATATTTTAATTAAATATTTAATATATAGAGTTGGAAAGGCTAGATGATGTTAGGTATTTAATATAATACGTTCTGGGTGACCTGCTTTCCATAATTCACTGTTGTAGTTTCCAAAATTTTGTTTCCAAAGTATTATATGTTCATCATATTTTGGTATATTTCATTAGGATTAACCTAACTTCACTTTTTGGGTGTGGTCGATGTAATTGACAAGCACCGAAAGTACCTATGCTTTCAGTATAAACTTATCGAACCAAGTTGTTACTATAAAGCTATCAGTCGCTTTTTTTATATTTCTTCTCTTATAAATAAACGCAGGTAAAAATATTAGAAAGGTACGTTAGTCAGTCAAATTACATAGCCTTTAATTCTTGATGACAATAGCTGATCCCAATTTAAATGTCCTTCACGTTTCTTTAAATTCTAAAAGTAGGCAAATTTCCAAAAAAAAATCCAAGAAGGCGCCCTGCTCTAATCTTATGACCTAATCTGACTTGGATGACCCTCTGTGTACTTGACATGAATCCAATTTTTCTTCTGTATGAAAAATCAACTTCTCATGGTTATGGAGGATAAAATTACTTTTATGTATTTTAATCAGACTGATCAAAGTATCTAACGTAGAAGATCACATTTAAAAATAGGAAAAATCAAGGAGGCACACTTGTGCCTCTTTAAAGAGGCGACCCACCACAATGTTAAGTGATTTCCGGTCCTAGAGGTCGCAGAGAGACAGCGATGATCGCATTTTGTAGCCCAAGCTCCAACTAAGAAAAGTACAAAATTTCACCCCCCTCCGACTTTATCTTCATGGGTAAAAGTGGGCCGAAAGTTTCGACCCTCCGACCACCGCCCCCCTTTAACGTTGTTCGTTGTTCGAAATTTAGAGGTTAAGCTTTCCTAGGGCCCGGGAGCTTATCCTCGAAATTTCAGCTCAATCCGATCACTCCTTCCCTGTTTTCCAAAAAACAAATATAGCCACTTAAAGTTCATTTCTCTTTTTTTTTATCAGCCACGCCTACAGGCCACAGTTGGCAACGGATCTGAGTGAATGAGGACTCATTCGAAGCGGAATTCGACCTTTTAGGGCCTTTTGATATTTTCAGACCGAAAAAATTATCTCCCGAATTTACATTTACGAAAAACATCGTTTTCCTATAAGAGCCCATCTTAATTTTTCCCACCACAGCCGAAAACCAAATATCAAGTTTTGTGGGTATTTGCTTGCGTAAAAAATAGATTGCAGAGACTAAAACTAAGTCAAATAGTGTCTCTGTGGTACAGTTTTGGTTCTTCCTGACTGTCAGGCGGAAGATCTGGGTTCAATTCCCCATCAGAGAAAATTTTTTATATATTGAATTTAAAGTTTAAAAAAGAAACTCAGTTTCTTTTTTAAATCCAATCTATTAAATCCTTCGGTTCAACAAGCCTCTCCAGAAGAATATCACAGTCGGCCTTCAGGTTACAGGTAAGTCTCCACTGCTTTGATAACATGTCGTACAACCGCATGTTATCAACATGCGGTACAACCGCATGCTCAAAGAAAAGTTGAAAAAAGAAAATCTTACTGTGCATTTGATTTGAGTATTCAGGAATTAAAAGCCTTAACACAAGTATCCTCAAGAGCGGGGGGTTTTGGGGGCGGCAGCCCCCCAAATTTAACTCCTGACACGATCAGCTAACAGTTAGTTAAGCAATAATAAGTAATAAACTGTACAAAAACGTGTAGAAATTATTTGAAAAAAACTAAGTTTTCGAAAGAGTTTAAGCGGCTGAATCACAAGTTCTAACCTTAAAATATACCGGGATTTGGTGGTACTGTTGGGGGGCTGCCGCCCCCAAAGCCCCCGCTTCCGTATATAAAAGGGGCTGTGCCCTCCTCAACGCCTCGCTCTTTACGCTAAAGTTTTTATTGTTTAAAAAAAAGAGTTGTGAGAAAGTCAAACAGTTGTGAGAAGTCTGTTGTGAGTGTGAAATCGAGTGTGAAAGAGTTATGAGAAAGTCTGAAAAATTGTATAATGATAAACATTTTAGATAAAGAAAAGAGAAAAAAAAGGAAAAAATCGATATTTGACGGTGCTCGTGCGGCGGTCGGCTGTGATAATTAAAAGGGCGACATACGCCATTTTTGCTACTTTTCAGGAGAGCCAGAAAACGGAAAAAAGTTTGTTGGGTGTGGTCGTTCTAAGGGGCGAGGCTAATGGAGATCAAGGGAACATATTCTAGACCAGCTTTTTCTGCTTTTTTCAGTGGTATAAATTAAATTCAAGTATTCTGAGCAAGCTCAAAATTATTCTATTTTATGGCATATGTCTCCTTTTTCCTTGACAAAAAAGGAGACAAATGCCGGGTCCCCATGTTATAGCTCAATAAGATAATCCTCTTCTGTCATTCCGAATTCCAAAAAAATACTGAAGGAATCTGGGCATTTTGTCTGCAATATCAAACAGAGGCTGCCTCTGAGCTTTCTTTTGATATGAAATTTACCTGCGACCATCGTTCCGTTGAAGTACCAGAGACTTCTGATCCAATTTTCCTTTTCTCACTAGCTTCCTCTTCCTTTCCCTTGGTGTACTACAGAACTACTTACAAGAACCTCCCGGATTGTGGCCATTTTGTTCATATTATCAGACCGAGCGCATCTTACCCTCCTTTTATATTAATTCATCGTTTCGTCAAAGTACTTTGAAACTTTTCTTCGCCCGACTCTAACTATTCGTAGTCCTCTTCTTTCTCTTTTTGTACTCCATGACTTCAAATAATATGCCTCTTTTATTTCAAATAATGCATGAGTAAAAATAAGGAACTGAATTGGCACAACCTCTTGAAAGAACTTCCAATGATGTAAAGTAAAATATAAAAAACTCAATCATTGGCACGACCTGTTTGGAACACTGGAAGATTTACTTCCTCAAGACACACCAAAGTGATGATGTGTAAACAATGACTAAATATGTTTGCAGTTCGTAATATCCCAGACCCAAAAATGGATTTTGATTAGTGCAAAATTCTACTTATGCTACTTCTACTTGAATCAAGGAGGCACACTTGTGCCTCTATAAAGAGGCGACCCACCACAATGTTAAGCGATTTCCGGTCCTAGCGGTCGCAGAGAGACAGCAGTGATCGCATTTTGTAGCCCAAGCTCCAACTAAGAAACGTGCAAAATTTCACCCCCCTCCGACTTTATCTTCATGGTTAAAAGTGGGCCGGAAGTTTCGGCCCTCCGACCACAGCCCCCCTTTAACGTTGTCCGATTGGGCTGAAATTTAGAGGTTAAGCTTTCCTAGGGCCCGGGAGCTTATCCTCGAAATTTCAGCTCAATCCAATCACTCCTTCCCTAAATATAAAAATAGATGAGAGTAAATAAACTTATATTAAACCATAAGAAAAGTCAATGTGTGATTTACGGGAGAAGCGTAAATTATTACCCCTGGATTGAGAAACTAGAACTTGATGAGAATGCTATAGAACGTTTTAGAGCAGTGAAGTTTCTTGGAGCGGTAGTCGATGAGTGCTTGATTTTCAAAGACCATATTAATCAAATTGCAACTAAGGTTGCCCAAAATTTGGGAATTATAAGGAAGCCAAAGCGTACTTTCCCAATACCGGTTCTCAGAATGCTTTATTTCTCCCTTATTCATCCGTATTTGATTTATTGTATATTGGTTTGGTCTTCAATGTTTGTGGGTCATCTATTGCAGATTAGAGTATTACAGAATAAAGCTATAAGAGTACTTACTGGAGATGATAAGTGTTTTTCGGTTAGAGCAAGGTATGCTGAACTACATATTGTTCCATTTTTCTGATTGGTTAAGTTTTATAATGCTGTTTTTATGTTTAAACATCAGAATAAAATGTTACCAATTTGCTTTCAAGATTTTTTTATGCATGTTTCTAGTGTACATTCTTATAGTTCAAGACGTTCGAATGAATTTAGACAACCTAAGCCTGTGACAACAAGGTCAATGTTTTGTATCCAAAAAACAAATATAGTAACTTAAAGTTCATTTCTCTTTTTTTATATAAGCCACGCCTACAGGCCACAGTTGGCAACGAATCCGGGTTAATGAGGACTCATTCGAACCGGAATTCGACCCAGCAGGGCCTTTTGATATTTTCAGACCGAAAAAATTATCCCCCGAATTTACATTTATGAAAAACATCGTTTTCCTAAAAGAGCTCATGTTAATTTTTCCCACCACAGCCCCCCTTTAACGTTGTTTGATCGGGCTGAAATTTAGAGGATAAGCTTTCCTGGGGCCTGGGAGCTTATCCTCAAAATTTCAGCTCAATCCAATCACTCCTTCCCTGTTTTCCAAATATCAAGTTTTGTGGGGATTTGCTTGCGTCAAAAATACATCTCACAAAATAAAAATAATGTAACGTGTCTCTGTGGTACAGTGGTCGCTATTCCTGACTGTCAGGCGGAAGACCCAAGTTCGATTCCCCGAAAGAGAAATTTTTATATATTGAATTTAAAGTTTAAATAAGAAACTGAGGGGCTGCCGCCCCCAAACCCCGCTTCCGTATATGAAAGGGGCTGTGCCCTCCTCAACGCCTCGCTCTTTACGCTAAAGTTTGACTTTGTCACAACTCTTTTTTTAAACAATAAAAACTTTAGCGTAAAGAGCGAGGCGTTGAGGAGGGCACAGTCCCTTTCATATACGGAAGCGGGGGTTTGGGGGGCGTCAGCCCCCCAGTTTCTTATTTAAACTTTAAATTCAATATATAAAAATTTCTCTTTCGGGGAATCGAACTTGGGTCTTCCGCCTGACAGTCAGGAATAGCGACCACTGTACCACAGACTTTGACTTTGTCACAACTCTTTTTTTAAACAATAAAAACTTTAGCGTAAAGAGCGAGGCGTTGAGGAGGGCACAGCCCCTTTCATATACAGAAGCGGGAGTTTGGGGGGCGGCAGCCCCCCAACAACACCTCCTAATCCCTGTACGTTTTAAGGTTCGAACTTGTGACTCAGCCTCTTTAACTCTTTAGAAAACGTAGTTTTTTTTCAAATAATCTACAAGAAGAAATGAATCACAAGGTAGCCTATTAGGCCGTTGTTTAAATATTATCACTTTGGCATACTTCAAAACACGTGGTTAGATCAGAAGACTCTTCATTCACTGGCAAGTCAATCCAAAATTGCGTTTTCCGCTCATCGGAAATGTGCGTGGATAGCCTCAAAATTCCTTGCTTCTTTGCTTTCGAAATCCCTCTAGGACCTTTCACGTTCTCTGGCGAACCTTTCATGCGCTTCAATTTCTGTTTAAGAAAATCAAAACGTTGTAAAATGTCGTCGAAATCGTACTTGTAGCATAGATCTTTCTGCCCCTTTTGAAAAGTAACCTGCACAATTCTGTTCAACAGGATAGAATCCTTTTCATGGCCCTTTTTAGGTGCCTTCTCATTTTTCCGCAAGAAAAAATCTTTCGTGTCCAGAACCTTCACACGAGTATTTTTCCTGCAATTTTGCATCAGAGTTACCAGATACCTCAAATCCTCGACAGCATCCTGATTTCTTATCTTCTTTTTAATGCAACCGTGGATAGCATCCGCCGTCATATGTGTATGACCCTTAGTGAGGTACTTTAAAGTAATAGAGTTGGGTCCCCAGCTCTGATCACGATGCAAACAATTGGACTAAACAGAATACAATTTTGTTTTGGGCCGAGCAATTGTCACACCACAACAGAAATTTTTTCACTTCTTGTAGCTCACGAATTAGACTGCATTTTAGTGAGATCACGCCATCAGCAGTTCTCCCATAGATGTCTTCATGCCAAACTATGCAATATGCGATCTCCGGCACACTCCTTCCTGATTTTAAAGGAACAAACGTCTCATTAAAGACTACCAGACGGCTAGTGAAGTGTGACTCCTTGATTTTTGGCATAATGGGCAGCAAAAGTACTTTCTGCATATAAATGCTGTACACCGCTTTTTCCACCCCATGAGGGTGTTGCGCATCTTTTTCTAACTCCTTTCTTGCTTTCTTCGCCATTTGCTTATGATTTTCCATTACCTCCTTGTCTGATTCAGTTAGCTGCTCATTTTTCTCTTTGTTTTTCATGGTGTCACAAAGTTCGCAGGTATCGCTCTTAGGAATTTTCAAAGATACTTTCATGTTCGGTATCACAGCGGCATGAGAAGCACAAGAGCATTTTTCATTTGGATAGTTTTTCTGAAAATCATCAAGCATCAACTGAACAGTGAGTTCTCTTGGTAAGTATCTCACATTTGGACTATTTTTTCGATGATAATGCGGCTGGCATGGCCTGAAAGACTCGAAATGCATCACTAAAGTTCTTTATTTAATGTCTCATTGCTGTTGCTTTGTCTACCACGTCTCTCCTTGACTGGAAAAGTCACAGACTCCTTGCCAATCTTCTTGCAGATTCTCTCAATCTGCTTCGTACTAGAAAATCTCAGTGTCCACATAAAAGTATTTTGGCAGATCCTGACACGTAACGGTTTTGCACTGCCGTCATCACCGGATTTCAAAGGTAAGAAATAGCTATAACTGAGCTTTTTCTTGAAAGGCAAACGGCCCTCTGCTTTCATCCTTCTCCAGACAATATTCATTGCCTCTATCAGTGGTTTGTTGTAGGTTAGGCGTTCGAGGTGGTCCAGAGCCCGGTATTTGCTGTGGATCTCTTTCCGTATTTCCATTGACAACATAGAACACTTCCTTTTACAGCCAGCCGAGCATTCCTTATCTATAAAAGGACTTTTCCTTTTGGCTTTTTCAATACTTGCTTTTCTTCTCGCTTCCTTTCTCTTTTTCTCTTTTGCACTTCTGAATACAGGATTCTTCTTGGACTCTGGTAGAGAAGCTTTGTCTTGCTCTTTACTGGGGCCTTGTTCCAGCTCATCTGAATTTTCCTCGACTACAGAAGTTTTTCTGTTGTTTTTGTTTTGCACTTCTTTCATTCTCTTTCTTTTTCTATTGCATTTCTCACTTCCGCTACTCTCACTTGAACTTTCCTCAACTGGCAAATACTCATCTGAACCAATGCTAGAAGCTTCGTCGGTGTCTGAATAAGCCGTCAGATTTTTCATTTTGGCAGCGACAGGTGGCAATCCCTTTGGTTCCTCATCTTTGGGGTGGTCTGAACTTTGAGTTCTGGCAGTGCCATCATTACATACAATTTCCAATACGTCCAGTTCCTCGTCTTTTCCGGTGTTTGAGTATCGCGTCTCAGGATTTTCGTCACTACACAAGCTCTGAACCAAATCCAAATCAAGTATATTTCCATCAGGCAAAAACTCAAGTTCACTTGCATTTAGAGACAGATTTTCCTCTATTTTTGCATCACCATTATTGTTCAATTCCGTGGCCAACTCTTGACGATCAAGCCAGTGACGGACAAAGGAGGTTTTGGACTTCTCACCTGCTGATTCCTTTCTCCTTTACTATTTTAATTGCTTTTTGGACAAGAGCAAAGCTTCTGGAATGCATTGTGGTCTCAATCACATTACAACAACTGCTTCTTCTTTTCTTCAAATCACGATGATTATGCTGAAATTCGGCTGATTCTTGAGCCAAAAAGGAGACATATGCCAAATATTAAAGTTCAAAAGAACAGGGTCAAAAGGAGACACGTGCTCTGCACGTATCTTCTTTTTGGCCCAGCTGCGATCCGCGTCCAAAAGTGGTGTATGTCTCTTTTTTATCTTCGCAACGGTAGGAGATAGGAGAATTCTGACTTCACCATTCGATTCGTCGTGCTGGATTTACCCATGACATACACATAACTCATTTTCGACCAAAATGGCATATGTCGCCCTTTTAATTATCACAGCCGCGGTTGCCGCACGCGCAAAATTTTTCTTTAGCATTTAGTAAAAACAGATGTGATTTAGTAAACTTTTTCTCTCAGATTTAGTAATTTCTTCCAGGCCAGGGTGGCAACACTGATCAAGAGACCACACCTTGTCATTTATCACTAATTACTTGGGATGCCAACTTTCGGGCTCCACTGAGCATCCAAAAATGTGTCATATTTAGTCAATTAGTGTCCATATTTTGTCTATAATATGTCCATCTTGAAATCTTGAAACTTGTTGTTTTTTTAAGACTTGACCAAAAAACGTATTGTAAACCTTTTTCTAACGGCCAGTTAACATCAAATATATTGAAAACGAAGAACAGTTCATTTAATCCATCCATACAGAATGAATTAGTGTGAAAACACTAAACTAGTAAACTCATGCAAACATGTAAACAGGATAAAAGTACTTGTGGGAGGCTGGGAGCCCAAGGCTCATCTTCCAACGAAAATTCTTCTTGTCAGGTATTATCGGCATGAGGGTCAGCATTTTCACTTCCTTTGGTAGGTTTTTGCTAATCACAGTATTTCTTGCGTATAAGATAAAATCCAGGAGTCAAGTGACGTTCCAGAACACCAGATATTAAGGATTTTTTACTCTTAAAAAAAGCACTAGAACTTTCAATTTACAATCGAACGAGCTTCTTTCGAAGTTTTTCGACAACTCCATCTCTACGAAGTGCTTTGGTCACGAAAATAAGAAAAAAAAGTTAATAAATGATACATTGTACCCACATCGCTCATTACTTTAACAGTGCTATTGCGCTGCCTATAATTTCTGGTCATTTTTAGTTTTAATAATTATAAAGAATTATATCTGTTAATTTCATTTCTGAATTGTTACATGTTTTTAGACTATTTTAACAACAAAGTTGTCTCACAATTTAGATGAGAGGCGTTTGGGGAAAAAGAGCTTCGGGAGGGGGGCTAGTTGCCATCTACTATCAGTTTTGATTATTAAAAGAGAACTAGAACTTCCAATTTCAAATCAAATGAGCCTTTTCTAAAGTTTACACAACCACCCTTACCATAAAACCATATATGCCCCGGGGCATAATTTACAGTCCGTATCCCCAGGCTCTAGGGGGTTGTGTTAATCCCGAAGGTTTTGTTGTATGATATTTGAGGATTTTTTTCTTACAAAATGGCAATCTCCAAATTTTTATCGGATGTACTTGGGGAAAACAGGACGAATGGGGGTGGCTAGTGGCTCTCCGATCACTTATGACACTTAAAAAGGGCACTGGAACGCCAGATTTCTAATCCAATGAGCCCCCTCAGAAGTTTATACAACCATTCCTTCCATAAGAAACTTATATTTTAACATTGGGCAACTAGTTTAACTCATAGGCCTTGCCGTGAGGACTTTGGGAGGGGGTGTAACCCTCAACAACATAATTACTGGACCTCTCAACTTTGTTGAACAAAATGAAAATATCAAAATTTTGATTCGATGTGTTAGTGAAAATAATTGGCGGGGGGGGGGTGGTTGCCCTCAATTCACTTTTTGAATCTTATAACTGGCACTAGAAATTTCAATTTCCAATCGAATGATGCCCTTCCGAGGTTTCTGCGACAACTCCTCCTATACGAAGGGCCTTGGTTAGAAGAAAAAAGATAATACATTTTGTCCATATCGCTCTTTCCTTAAAAATTTTCAAACTGACAGAATTCATCCTTGGGGCTTGACTTTTGTTTTTATTCCAGACTATCAAAAATCCAAATTTCAAATTTTGTTAACTTTTCATTTTTAGTTGGTAATAATTGATAGACTAAATAGAAAAATGTTTTTATTTTGACTGTAGCGTAAAATCAAGGAGAAATAACAAACTTGCAAAGAATTGCAAGAAGATTTGCAGACAGTTGTCTTCGGCAAAGAACAAGCAATCCCGAAAAATACAGTATAAGATGTACAAAATTAGTAGAAATTAAGTAGTTAAGTAGATTTGGTGCTAGATAAGTAGTCTTAGCACTACTTTGGTGCTAGTGACATTTATTTTTTACAAAAATATATATCCAGTAAGGAAATATTTCGTTTTATGTCATAAACGTGCAAACTGTGTCCCTTTTATGTCCCAAATTTCTAAAATATGTCCTTTATTCGCCATATTATGTCATCGTGTCCCGACACATAGGAATATCCTTACGACATAAAATATGTCCAGTTGGCAAACCTGCTAATGACTTACCACACCTAGTAAATATTATTTTACTTGTCATAATATTTTCGCTACTCTCTTGTTCATTGGAGTTGAGGATTAAATTGAGGGATTGAGGAGGAGGGTTGCCCCTCCTCAATACCTCGCTATTTATGCTAAAGTTTGACTTTTTGTTCCCATTATTTAAGAATGACTCATGAAAGACAAGGGCTCTAAGGTTACTTGTTTTTTTTTTGAGGGTGTGTCTCCCCTTTTTAAAAATTGAGAAAATTTTCTCAGACTCGTAACTTTTGATGGGTGACATTGAACTTGATGAATTTTAGGCTATATATTTTGAATGAACATCAAAATTTGATTCTTTTGATGTATCTATTGTTATCAATACTCTGTTTCTTAGAGTTTCGGTTATTATTGAGCTGCATCGCTCCTTACTTACAGTTCGTTACCAGGAACGGTTTGAAAAGTATCGTCTTCGTGAGATTAAACTATTTTATTGAATCCAGCATTCATAATGCTAAAATAAATTTTGTCATTTGTGGTAAAGAATTTTATTTGGAGTTGAACATATTTAGGTTCCTGAAATAGAAACAATATAATTTTAAAAAATGTGGTAGAGTTGAATTCCTTCTTCAGAACTCTGATTAAATGCAATCTTCTTACAATTAAAATTACAACACCACCCCTCACCCCCTGTTTCCCCCTAATGAAGCAACATTTAGCTGTAGACTATCAACAAGATCGGAAAATAGGAGCTTAAAGCAAAATTGGCCCAAAATACAGGATTCTCATAAAACAAGAATGTATATTATAGTCTAAAGTAAAAATTCGGTTATTAGGCAAATATTTTTTTTCTTGCGAATGTTTATAGTATTTTAGGGACTGGTATAAAATTGAGACTGAAATATTTACTGTATTTTCCATGGGGAAGGAGGATTTCGTGGGATTCACTTCTCAGGGGAGCTTTTACACTGGGGGAATTTTCCGAACGGATTTTTTTTACTTGTCTTAACTTTCTCAGTATTATTTAAAAGACGGTAAAAAATAAAAAATAAATTTGTTGTTCAATTGAAAGCAAGGAGCGACATTAAAACAAACATAAATATATGAGGAGGGTATTCTCCTCTAATACACTTCGCTCTCTACACTAAAGTTTGAATTTTGCCCCAGTTCTTCAGAAACAACTCCTGAAACACAAGGTTCATTTAATCAAATCAATAAGGAGCTTTTTTCAAAGCAATAAAAACTTAAGTTTGAAAAGCCAGGCATTGAAAAGTAGGTAACCCCCCTCAAATATGTAATAATTTCAGTTTGTTTTAAGTTTTAATGTTGCATCTTTTACTTTCAGATGAAAAAATCAGTTTTTTCTTTTATTCCTGGCGTAAAATCTCGTCTGCTTGTCGAAGAATCTTCATTAATTTGGAGAAATCATTGCACATTCTGTTGCACTGTGTGTGATTATCGTCTTTTTATGCTTTATTTTTGCCATATTTCTAAAAATAAGCGACATAAAGCCTCGTTATCGGGATAAAAGAAAAAAAATAGCAGAGGTAACGTAATGTAAAAGCTAAAGCAACATATTGCCAGATTTCATTTAATTTGAAAACGATTTTGAAGTTTTTAACGCAATATCAGCAATATGCGTTTTCAGATAGGAGATCTAATCCCTCGCTTTGGCTCTAGAACCTACTTTGTAAAACATTTGATTTGCTACGTGGATCCAAGCCCTGCTGGACCCTGAAAAAAAAAAGATAAATCAGTTTGGGCTCCTAGATTGTCGCAAGAAAACTCTATTTTGTATTTTCCCCGATAAGTTCCCGGATTTTGAAGACTTGTTCCCGAATTTTAAAATTCGAGAGTGGAAGCCCTGACCATAATAGCATTTTGGAAAATTGGATATTATCTTTACGTGAACCCTTAAAATGATTCCAGGGAAACATTTTCTATCAGAAGATTATTTTCTTTCAAGTTGTAATTAAATATCGATACAAAAAAAGGAAGAAGTAACAGACTCAAAAAAATGTATTATCTAACAATTATACTACATTACGGAAAAAGTGACAAAAACATTATGTTTTGAGCCCCTTGTCCCATTTGGACCTGGACGGACGTACCTTATCAATTTAAAGGTTCTTGGAACGTTCACTTAGAGGAGAAGACGCTTATTTCAAATGGCTTTTTATTTGTCCCAAAAAACCGGATTCCGATGATCAAGCGTACATTCAAAAACCTTTAGACTCAAATTCTTGTCGGAAATAAAAGTTAATCTAAAGTAATTGATTTTGTTTACTATTCGGACTGGAAGGGTAAGAAAAGGCATTCCTGGTCAGTGAAATACCCAACCTATGTGGGCAGAACGATGATTAGGGTTTCCCTTGCCCAACAATCATTACTTTGATAAATGGTTCAAAGAAAAGAGCTGTAAAGAGCTGATATTCCCTTTGGTATCAGTTTCAACAATAACTGTTGGATGCCAAAGAGGCTAAACCCAAACTTCGATAAGTAATGAATCAGTATTAATTTCTCAAATTTAAAGGTTTAATCAAGGTATGGCTTCTTGGCAGTAAAGAAAAATTTTTCAGATTCTACACGAGATGGGTTCAGAAACGGCAATTTCTGATTCAGTGGGCTCTAAGCTACCTGATTAACATTTTGACGGTCCTAAATTAGTAGCATATTCAGTTATGATAAGTTAGTATGCTGGGTAAGTGACTTCCTTAAACAATCTGCAAGCTGTACTCGGTTATTTCTGGCATATAGTTCTTCTTCACCTATTTTTACAATGAAATCCTTACTTTCGGCAAAGTTAAAAAAGCAATGGGAATAATTATTTCTCTCGTTTGCTGTTCGATTCGTTTGCTCTCGATTCCTTCATCAACATTAAATAAAAAAAAGTTTTTTAACTGAAATTAAGGAGCGACATTAAAGCTTAAAACGAACAGGAATTATTCCGTATATGGAAGGAGCTGTCCCCTCCTCAACGCCTTGCTCTTTACGCTAAAGTGTGACTCTTTCTCACAACTCTATTTGTTAAAACAATAAAAAACTTTAGCTTAAAGAGCAAGGCGTTGAGGAGGGACAGCAAATTTGTTACCTTCAAAGGTATATTTTTTGCGTTTTTCAACTATGCTGAACAGAATGGCTATCTCAAAATTTTCATCAGACGAAATTAGGAAAAAAGGGGCGTGGGAGGGGGCCTAGTTGCCCTTCAGCATTTTTGGTCACTTAAAAGGGTACTATAACTTTTAATTTCCATTCGAATAAGCTCTCTCTTGATGTTTTAGGACCACTGGGTTGGTAAGATTACCCCTGAAAAAAAATAAATAAATAAACACGCATCCGCGATCTTTCTTCTGGCAAAAAATACAAAGTTGCACATTTTTGCAGATATGAGCTTGAAACCTATGTAATAGGGTTTTCTGATACGCTGAATCTGACGGTGTGATTTTCATTAAAATTCTTTCACTTGTAGGGGTGTTCCCCCCTCTTTAAAAAATCAGGTACAGGCTCGTAGCCTTTGATGAGTAATACTAAACTTAATGAAATTTATATATTTAGAGTCAGCATTATAAGCCCATTCTTTTCATACATTTATTGATATCAAAAATCTGTTTTTTAAAGTTTTGATTACTATTGAGGCGTATCGCCTGTTTTTTTTTTTTTTTTTTTTTTTTTTTTTTTTTTTTTTTTTTTTTACGCATAAGAATCATCTCAAAATTTTAATTTTGTGACTTCGGGAGAAAATGAGCGTGGGAGGCGGCCAAGTTGTCCTCTAATTTTTTTGGTCACTTAAAAAGGGCACTTGAACTTTTAATTTCCGTTCAAATGAGCCCTCTTACGATATTCTAGGACTACTGGATCGATGCGATCAACCTTCCACATTTTTGCAGATAGGAGCTTGAAACTTCTACAATAGGGTTCTCTAATACGCTGAATCCGACGGCGTGATTTTCATTAAAGTTCTATGACTTTTAGGGGGTGTTTCTCCCTGTTTTTCGAAAATAAGTCAAATTTTCTCTGGCGCGTAAATTTTGATGGGTAAGATTAAACTTCAGAAAAATTTGGAAAATGGTGATATTTTGTCAACGAGGGGCGTGTTCCCAAGGCCCCCCACTATGTACGTACCTACTTTCATTTTTTTCATTTACTCCTTTACTTCATCTTTTTTGCCATCCTAGCTTTGCATAGATGCACACTGGAAATAGGCAAAAAAGATGCACTTAAGTGGTAATTGTACAACTCTAACACAGAATTTCATAAGAGTAAGCAACAGCTCAATTAAATAAAAGTTCAAATAGGGATAAAATCCTTTTAATAGACAGTGATGATGATAATAGTGATAGAAATTCACAAAAATACCAGATTGCATCGAGCCGGTCGGTGATCCTAGAAGATCAGCAGATGGCTTTTCAAACAGTTCGCGGTAACGAAATGTAAGTAAGGAGCGATCCGGTTATATAGTAACCAAAACTCAAAAAAAAAGAAATTTTGATACCAATAGATACATCAGAAGAATCAGATTTTAATGCTGATTTCAAATACATAAGTTTAATCAAGTTTAGTCTTACCCGTCAAAAGTTACTTGCCTCTCTCAACGCCTTGCTCTTTAAGCTAAAGTTAGAATCTTTCTCACAACGCTATTTAAAAAAAAAAAAATTTTAGCGTACAGAGCAAGGCGTTGAGGAGGGGACAGCCCCTTTCATATACGGGATGATTTCTGTTCGTTTTAAGTTTTAATGTTGCTTCTTACTTTCAGTTAAAAAATTCTTGTTTTTTTTTATTTAATTTGATAAGAAATCAAAAGTCCTAGGACATTTTTTAAATGACCTAAAAGATTGGAGGGTAACTAGCCCCTTTCGATTTCTCTTTTTCCCGGAAGACATCTGGTCAAAGTTTTGAGATAGCCGCTTGATTCAGCATAGTTGAAAGGTCCAATAACTATGTCTTTGGGGATGACATGAACCTCCATAGTCCGTGGGGAAAGGACTGTACGCTACGCAATCTGCCCATCATCCACATTTAGTATTTGTGATTGGAAAACTGACGGAAATTTTGTGGGGGGTATTTTTCTGCAGGGGTGATTTTCCACGGGGAGAATTTTAACGGGAAGGGAAGTTTCCAGGGGGATTTTCTATAGGAATTTTCTACATGGGGGAGGGGAAGGGGACTTCCTGGCATTATTTGAAAACGATCAGAAATTAAATAAAATAAAAATAGATTTTTCAACTGAAAGTAAGGAGCAACATTAAAACATTAATTAAAAAGAAATCATTCCTTGAATGAGGGGGCTGCCCCTTCCCCAGCCCTCTCTCTTTCCGCTAAAGTTTTACTTTTTGTCGCAATTCTTTAAAAAAGACTGCTCAAATACAAGGACCTTTGAATTTTCATGAAAAATATTTTTAAAGAGCTTTAAGACCTTAGCGTAAAGAGTCAAGGTTGAGAAAGGAGTAGCTCCCTTCATATAAAGAATAATTTTGTTCGTTTTATTGTTACTCCTTACTTTCAGTTGAAAAAATTTTTTGTTTCTTTGTTTAGTTTTAATTACACTAGGACGGTGGCGGATCCGGGGCGTGTGCGCCCCCCTATCGTAGTCTAAAGTAGTGTAATTTACTTAATTAACTGAAGTTTGCGTTAACGCAAGTTTATCCGATCAACCTATTTTGCGCCTCCCTAAAAAAAATCCTGGATCCGCCCCTGCACTAGGATAACAATATTATTTTCATACAATATATTATTACATATTATATTATATATATATATTTTATATATATTATAATATATAACAACAATATTGTTATTTTAGGATGCCATGAAACAAAGATGAAGAGTTGGCTAGATTAATTGCTATGATATTCATATTTTCTCTTTTTTTATCTTGGGTTATTTCTTAGACTTCGTTCCATTAACATCAAAGAAAAGGAATTAAAAGAAACGAAAAAGTATGATGATAACTTATAGCTAAAAAGTGAAACTACGGTACAAATGGTACTATTATACTATGAGACTATGAGACCAAAGTAAATAACTTTTAACAAAAACAGCAAAACTATAATACAAAAGTCTTAATTTGATGCATTTAATTGTTGTGCTGTCAAACACTTTACTGTGGCTTCATTTCGTTTTATGAATAGTTCTGAAACTAGTTCTGAAAAAGGGAATGGAACAAATATAAAAATAGATGAGAGTAAATAAACTTATATTAAACCATAAGAAAAGTCAATGTGTGATTTACGGGAGAAGCGTAAATTATTACCCCTGGATTGAGAAACTAGAACTTGATGAGAATGCTATAGAACGTTTTAGAGCAGTGAAGTTTCTTGGAGCGGTAGTCGATGAGTGCTTGATTTTCAAAGACCATATTAATCAAATTGCAACTAAGGTTGCCCAAAATTTGGGAATTATAAGGAAGCCAAAGCGTACTTTCCCAATACCGGTTCTCAGAATGCTTTATTTCTCCCTTATTCATCCGTATTTGATTTATTGTATATTGGTTTGGTCTTCAATGTTTGTGGGTCATCTATTGCAGATTAGAGTATTACAGAATAAAGCTATAAGAGTACTTACTGGAGATGATAAGTGTTTTTCGGTTAGAGCAAGGTATGCTGAACTACATATTGTTCCATTTTTCTGATTGGTTAAGTTTTATAATGCTGTTTTTATGTTTAAACATCAGAATAAAATGTTACCAATTTGCTTTCAAGATTTTTTTATGCATGTTTCTAGTGTACATTCTTATAGTTCAAGACGTTCGAATGAATTTAGACAACCTAAGCCTGTGACAACAAGGTCAATGTTTTGTATCCGCCATCTTAGCCCTCGTGCTTGGAATAGTCTGCCAGATGAGATCAAGAAGGTGACGGATGTTTCTGAATTTAGAAGTTTGTTAAAAGAACATTGTTATAGGGTATATGGTGGGGTGAGTGATTCAGTTCTCCGATCTCTTTTGCCTTTATTGTACTAAATTGTACTTGGGAATTCAAAGATCTGCCCGTCTGACCAAATCGTTTATCTTGGTATTCGCATTAGAAAAATTCCAGTGTAAAGTAAATGTAATGTTTCATTTAAGTGTTTTTTCCAAGTGTTAAGTGTTTTTTTTTCAGTGAACGTTTTTCGAAGTATTAAGTACTATTATTAGGTAAATGTATTGTTTCATTTAAGTGTTTTATGATGATCGCTGATCAAAGTTTATGTTATTTGTGCCTTTCATTTACGTTATCTTACTGTGTTCATGTCCGTATATTTGGTTTTAAAATAGGCCTACACTTATCTATCTATCTATCTAATATGCAGAATAATTGTACCAAACACATTTTGCATTCAGACCCGCTATACTTTACTTTACTTTGTAATTTTTTTCTTTTTTAGGTTTTTGTGTTTGGTTGATGGATTGAGAAGGACAAGGTTAAATATATTGGATTTTGAGAATTAATGAGGTGAAGTTTAGTAGGGGTGATATAGTCGCTTATTAGTAAGTTTTATATAATAGGTCTATTTTTTGTTTTTAGGCCTAGTTGGGGTAGTGATTTCCTTTACATGCTTAGCTTCTGTATTTTGTTATTTTTGGTTGACGAATAAACCCTAAATAAAAAATATAGGAATAGTTAACTAACATATTCGGATCATCACAATATCTAAATATATAATTATATTACAACTATTTAACTATAACTACATAATTATATAACAAAATCTAACTGTACTAATGTAGGGGGGGGGAAATTTATAGGACAATTTGTTTTGTTTGTTTTTTTTTCAATAAAAATACTAAACAAAAAGGTATTTTCAATGAAAACACCAATGAAGGCAACATACAGAAATAAAATACTTTTAAATAAAATTCTTATAAGAAAAACACTAGGTGTGTGCGTTTATTTATTTTATTGTAATTTTTATTGAGTTAGTTGATTTATTTTACTTTATTTATTTGAAAAAGAATTTAGGATAAAACTTCAAACAGACTATATCTACTTGAGTCACAATTACCCTGTATTTGTTACAAGTTATATATCTTTTTGTTTTTTGACGCTTTTGATTTTTTTTTTTAATCTTACTGAAGTCTCCTTCAGTAAGAAAATTCTCTAATACCCCCCCCCCCCCTCGGATCTTTCAGGCACTTACACAAAAATATATTTTGAAGGAGCCACACGAACTTGGATTAATGAATTAAATAGGGAATGGCAAAAATAGTCAGGTGTCAAAGAGGTCATACAATTCTAGATGGTGGGCTTTTCAATATCATGGGAAGCTGCGGAGCTAGGTGAATGGAACTTTCAAGAATGTCTCGCGGAAAAAAAGTTTTCAAGCTCATATACCTCCTCCTTCTCTTTTTAAGTTTTACAACATCCTATAGAAGACTGGTTTTACCTTCTACAAAACATATTTTTTCCTGAATTTTTGTTTTTAGTTTAGTTTTAGTTTGAGTTAAGTTTAGCTTTGAGACTAGCTTTTGAATTTTTTTTTGAGTCTACTTATCGTACATTGAAAACTATAGTCTGTGAAAACTATGTCACTACAATTTAACTGGGGTTTTAAGCCCTATTTTTTTTTAATCTAGAACATATTCTTAAAAAGTCCTAATTACCTTATAAAAGCACATTCCTTGGGGCTCATTTGAGCTACAGATCTATATTTTGAAAGCTTTAGTTTATAACACATAAATTATCTAAGTCCATGACAAGTTAGTGACTCTTGGAGGAGGAGAGGTTGAAAAGGTGTACTTCAGGAACCTTCCCAGGACACTAGCGAGGCTCTAGGTTTATTTGCAATTCCCTAGGTTACTCAGTTGCTATCCATAGACAAAATTAACAATTATTTTGAACAAAATGGCAAACTCAAATTTTTAACTGGGTGACTTTTGGGGAAAAGGGGTGGTAGGAGGGCTAGTTGCCCTCCCTTCTTTTCGGACATTTAAATAAATAAACTAAAACTTTTAATTTCTATTCGAATGAACCCTCTCCGGATATTCTAGGACCATTGGTTTTATACGATGACCCCAGGGAAAAAAAGAACCCGTGATCTTTCTTCTGGCAAAAAAATACAAAATTCCACATTTTTCCGGATGGGAGCTTGAAACCTTTACTGAACGGGTCTCTGATACGCTGAATCTGACGGTGCGATTTTCATTAAAATTCCTTGACTGTTTGGGGATGTTTCCCCCCCCCCCTTTTTCAAAATCAGGAAAATCTTCTCAGGCTCTTAGCTTTTGATGGGTAACACTAAACTTAATGAATCTTATATATTTGGAATCAGCATAAAAACTCAATTTTTTACGAATTTTTTTTGATGAGTTTTGGTCACTATTTAGCCGATTCGCTCCATACTTGTTCACTACCACGAACTATTTGATTAAATTGTTGTCTTTTCTTGTATATTGAAGACGTAGGAGGCCTGAAAAATAATGCATCTAAACTTGCACATTGGTACACAAACCTTAATCCCCTTTGTCCCAACGACATCCATGTTTGAGTTTGCCGCCAATACAAGTCTCTTACCAGCATTACTACGCTCCATGTACGGCTTAAAAGCGAATACATTCATGTCAGTGACTTGCCAAAAAAAAGTTAGTAATATCCATTGACTATCATTATTTATGTTACTAAAGTTTTCTATAAAGATAACAGCAAGCCATTCAATATCTCGCTGTTTTGTTTGCATTAATTTAAGTCTTGTGTTTACCGACATAGAAATCGGAATATCATTTAAATTCACTCAACACATTTCAGTTTTTGCGTTCCATAAATGTTGCTATGACTGATTTGAGTCGAGTGTCAGTTTTATTTTATTTTATTGTACTTTTATATTAAATTATATATTATACTGTACTATTATATTATTTTATCTGTACTATTGTACTATTTTCTAAATGCAGTTCAATGAAGCATATTTATTAAGGTATTCAAGATACTTCAAGTGATGCAATTTAAAGCGCGTGGGAATATTTTATTTTTCGACTGCTCCGTTTCTTCTTTGCACTGACACCATTTAAATTCAATCAGTACATTTTTTTTTCGTTCTAGACTTGTTGCTTTGACTAGTTTTAATTAAATATCAGTTTGTTTGTTCTTTGTATTTTCTAAATGAATTTCAATAAACTGTATTCGTTAAGGTATTCAATATAAATCAAGTGATGTAACTGAAACAGTTCTCTTTTCGCTTTTGCTCTCATACCATTTAAATTCACTCAACACAATTCAGTTTCTGCGTTTCAGACTTGCCTCTTTGACTTTTTCGAGTTGAATGTCAGTTTTTTCATCGTTTTCTAAATGAAGCTCAACAAATCTTATTTAATGATATACTAGATATACTTCAAATGATGTAACTCAGGGTATGGGAATATTTGTTTTCCTGACGGCTCGCTTTTTCTGGTTTTCTTTCCTCATCCTTATACGATCCATTTTTCTTCGTATTATTATACCTAGGAGTTCCCATCTCTTATTTTCATCTTTCTATTTATCCTCGTTTCTCGTTATTATACGACAGAATTTCTCTTTTTTCCTATTTTTCAAATGAAGTTCTATAAAGCGTATTATTGAACTACTCAATATACTTCAAGTGATCTAACTCAATATGTGTATTAATATTTCGATCACTCCAGCTTTAGACCTAGAAGTATCAATTGGCGGGGTGGGATTTCCTTGCGTATATTTTCCTCCCGCTCTTATATTATTAAAAAGGCCTTGTAGTTTAGTACTTTCATTGAAAATTGTGTTGTACTTTCAGTGAAAGAATGGAAAAAAATTGCCCCACAATTTTTTTTTTAATATTACTGTTCAATTAACAAAAAATGAAGCTAGGGAAGGGGGGTTAAGTTTATTTGCCATGAAAGGATATCAGGTATCCTTAGAGCCCCCAAGCAATTGCTGAATATTTCAGCAAATTTACCACTAAGATTTGTGTTGCCTTAACTCGTTAATGTGCTTTAAAATATTAATTAAGGCATAAGGGTATTGGTACTTGGAAAGTATGAAAAAAAAGGCATGGTCACTTTAATGCTGGATCCTCTATCTGCTGCATGTAATTATGTACCCTTTATTAGTGGGGTCTCGTATTTTGAGCTGTGCATGAGTGAATTGTCAAACCTTTTCTGACAACCCTGTGGCTTCCGGGTAGCTTAGGGTAGGATTGTAAATCACGTCTGATGGAAAATGTACATCTGTGAAGTCAAGAGATTAATGGTGGAAGATAAGCCTGGCTCAAAAAGATTTATGTATGAACTACTTTGAATTTTAATTGTTGACTTTCTGAATTATTGAATAAACCATGGCAAAATGAAATGGAATATGACTTATGATCTGTTGCTTGTATTTGTTGCCTTTAGCTGGGGGCTTGCCACTCAGGCATTTGTTTGTTGGATATGATTAATCTTGTTTATGATTTTTGGGTGTCAGTAAAAAAATAACTGGCTTCTCAAAATATAAAGTTGGAATCTGTAAAGTAGTTAAGTCTTCCATTAATTCGAAGATTGAATAATCTAGTGCACCCATGGTCATATAAGTACGCAGGATTTCTTCCAAGGTGGGGGTATACAGTGGCGGATCCAATATTTTTTTAGAGGGGGGCGCAAAATAGGTTTATCCGATAAACTTGCGTTTGGAGCAAGTTTAATTAACGCAAACTTGAGTTAATTAAGTAAATTACACTACTTTAGACTATGTTAGGGGGCGCGCACCCCCTACCCTGGATCCGCCACTGGGGGCATAGCTTTAGAATACGAACTTGAAAAGGCAATTTAAATAGAAAATATATGAAATTATGGAAAAAATGGAGGAAACTCGATAATTATTCTTTCTTTGGGGGGGGGGTATATGACCGAAAATTCCCGGTCCCCATGTGTTTCTTTAGAAAGTCCATAGCTCAAACACAAACGCTTCCTTTGTACATATCAGGATTAAACCTGATATACATTCCAGACTTTGTGCCCTTTCCTTGAGTTCGAACTTATCAAGATTCTAGCACATTACAATATTGCAGCAGATAGGTATATTCTACAGTTTCTAGATAGAATCACTCTGTTTCGTAGTCTAGATCCAGATAGATGTTCAAAAAGGAGCAATGTTAACTTGTCATAAGATAGCCGGGAAATTTAATGTGTTGAACAAAATTATACTTTATCGGGTAAGTTCGCATATTCACTTTATCTAGAATTAAAAGGTTGTTTTATTTTTGTGTTGGCCAGCCGCGTACCCCCCTAAAAACTGCTGCGTACCCTCAAGGCAAGGGCGGATCCAGGATTTTTTTTTCGGTGGGGGGTTTACTAATTTTTGACTCAGGTTTCGACTAATTTTACTAATTTTTACCTAGGTTTTACTAATTTTCGACTTATTTTCGACTCAGTCAATAGTTTCGGAGGGGTTCAAACCGGGTAACCCCTCCCCCTGGATACAGCCTTGCCTCAAGGGGTATTCGTACCACAGTTTGAGAACCACTGGATTATAGCATCAAGGGTCGATCCCAGGACAGTGAAATTAAAATGTGAACATTTTGATTGGCTAACTTGAAACCTCAAAACTATATGTATCTTAAAAGACTAGTAAAAATCAGGAGGTCAAGTTTTAATACAAAAGACCTCTATATGCAGTTATGAAGTTTTTGGAAGCAACTGGTGTGAAATTTAAGAAAAGACACCTGGATGGAAAAAAATCAGCAAAAATAGACAAAAACATGTCACACCTAACAGCCTAACAATCTACTATTTTCTTTTTAAAGTCTGGTTTTCTTTACGAATGAATATATTGTTATTGTTTGACTTTTTACGAACGAAAAACATTATAAATTTAATTAATTAGTTTTGCTTTTTGTTTTTACGGTCCAGCGTGGCAACACTGACGAAAACATGATGGTGCCCTAAAAACTTCATATATTTAAAACAACAACAAAAAAATCTGCGGAAATTGTGGTTTTCTGGAATGAATATACCTAGATAGAATCACTCTGTTTCGTAGTCTAGATTCCTGTAGATGTTCAAAAAGGAGCAATGTTGGCTTGTCATACCGTAGCTGAGAAGTTTAATGTGTTGAACAAAATTATACTTTATTGGGTAAGTTTGCAGGTTTTAGGGTAAATTTATCTATACAACAGCAGTGCCATAGTCATGTAAATTGCAGTTTAGGTTTTTCATAAACATCCGCACCATCCATGATAGAGACTATCTTATGTAAACACAAGGGCCATTAGAATGGTTCATTGACGCAACTGGTAAATATTGTTACTTCGTGTCTTTTTAATAACTTTTCTATGTGAATCAGCATCTTTTCAATGTCAGCGGGTGAAAACGTGGTACTACTACAGCCACTAAAAGCTCATGGCTGCATTAATCCATCTGAGGGCAACACGGCTGCACAAGCTCCTCGTCCACCACAATAACTGCCAATATCCTACACATCTTTTCTAATCACCTTTTCTCACCATAGTTCGGGGACGACCTACTTTCCGTTTGGTCACACAGGTGGTCAAAAAGCACAATTTTCTGTAATTGGTCATCCTTCATCCATAAAGCATGCCTTACCTTTCCTTTTATCTTCATCTCTGTTTTAACTATCTTATCCTTTCTTTCATTATGACCCTGGAAAACGGGACTGAACCATTATTTTTCACAAAGCTTGTTGTTTGATACATGATAGATCAAAAGAGTGCCTGAAATTGTCCCTGGACATTGCCCTTGAAAGCATTTAACAAATATTTCTTAGCATTTCAAAGTGTACGTTTCATAAGAACACCACTTTTGTTAGCATGGCTTCCAATATGCTAATTTCACCGTGCCTTCCAATATTCTAATCTTAGTTCGCAGACCCAAGAAATTAAGCAGTAAGTCCAAGTAGAGCATTATATTACTTTTCACATCTTCAATGCATAAACAACCTTACCAATAGTACTGCTCAGGTAAGGCTAAGTAAAGCAATCTATAGTAAAGCAACCAGTTTTTTCAGTACCGAACATCAGCTCCTCATTCTCATTTATTACTATTCTAAACAACTTAGTCTTAATAACAATCATTTCCTCAGCTCCTCATCAGCTCCTCATTCTCATTTATTACTATTCCAAACAACTTAGTCTTAATAACAATCATTTCCTCAGCTCCTCATCAGCTCCTCATTCTCATTTATTACTATTCTAAACAACTTAGTCTTAATAACAATCATTTACTCAGCTCCTCATCAGCTCCTCATTCTCATTTATTACTATTCTAAACAACTTAGTCTTAATAACAATCATTTCCTCAGCTCCTCATCAGCTCCTCATTCTCATTTATTACTATTCTAAACAACTTAGTCTTAATAACAATCATTTCCTCAGCTCCTCATCAGCTCCTCATTCTCATTTATTACTATTCTAAACAACTTAGTCTTAATAACAATCATTTCCTCAGCTCCTCATCAGCTCCTCATTCTCATTTATTACTATTCTAAACAACTTAGTCTTAATAACAATCATTTTCAAAACTCTCTTTCACTGTAAACTCTCAAAACTTCTGAATTTAAAATTCTGAATTCAAATCTCTGAATAACCAAGCAATCGAGTGTCAATTACGAAGACTTTTCGCTTGACAATTGGATTGTCAAATCCAAGTTTAGATAACTAAATTTTATTTTGACTTACAATCCTAATTATATTCCCGTTGGAGTTTTGAAATCAATAACCTTCCTTCAGCGCAAGATAGGTGGTTTTGGATTGTCAGAATGACACTGCTCCAGTTCAGTACCTCCATGCAGATTAAATTGTATTAATCCAACTTTTGCTAATATTCATCACAGTTTACAATAGACCTTATCTCATGCAATTGGTAATGTCGATGAATTCAATCCAAACCTATATGGAGCTTTAGTAGGTCTACCATGTTTTGTCTGAGGCCTGGGTAATCAAGGTGAAGCTTTCAGGAAAACTTACCGTGGGAGAAGGCAAGGGAAGTTCAAATTTTGTACCGGGGTAAATTGTTCTCCGATTACTAAAGAGCATATTGCAAACTTTTCTTTTAAATTTCACTGATTTTTGTCTTTAAATTTGCAAATTATTACAAATTTATTCTGACAGGTTCTTTGGCTAGTTAATTTATATCCGACTGCATTTGTCCATTAAAAATTTTCTTGGTAATATGCCTTAGTCTGGTTACTTTGCTAGATCTGTTTACTTAAATTTTAATTCTAAAAATAGCGATAATAATGACCCCATTCTTACCATAAATGTGATGGCTGTTTACCTACTGCATCAGCCAGTGCTGTAATGGAACTATTCTTGCATAACATGTGATGGCTTTTTACGTGCACGTATTTTGTAACACTTTTTCAGTCAACACTTTTTTCAACACTTTTTCTATATTGTCTGATATCTATTCAGGTAATATGTATATGCAGTTTATACAGACTTTATACTTCATTTATGCCACTGTTTTCTGCGTCTGATTTAACGGTTATTTCACTATTCAGATTTTACCTATAAAAAATAGCAACCTTTCTAAACCAAATTTTCATGCATGCTTAACTAGACATCAATTTGTAGGCATAATCATCAATTACCAATCATGATTTGCTTCATTTTTGTAAACAGTCCTTATTTATCCATAGTGATGATGGCTAGAAATTGATGTTTAGCTAAGCGCACGTGTGAACGGAGTCAACGGAGAATTCATCTTTTTTTTAATATGCAGGAAAACAAGGTTTTATTATAGGGTATTTTGCAATTCCTGATAAAGTTAAATTTAATCTTTCTGTAGGGTTAAACTGGTCTATATCTTTGAAATATTAAACATTTTGATGCCTGTTTTCACTTTATTTTTATTACCATTTTGTTATTCTTTGATTCTTTTTTCCTGTGATTGAAAAAAAATCGAATAGATTTGATAACAATTTCTACTGGAATTTAAATAATTTATAGACTACACTGTCTTTTAAATTATAAAAAGACGAAAATATAAAATGCGTAACATCGGATAAAAGTTTTAACTAAGTCTGTGAATTCAACAGCGTTAATCCGTTTTAGGGGCAATTATCCTCCTATAATTTTTGCCTTCCCTCCAAAAATCAATTGAAAATACCTTTTTAGGGGAAATTTTCATTAAGAAAATTCGAAAACAAAAAGACTTTTTCTTAGATTTTTCAAAATACCTTTTGTCTCCCTCCCCTTCATTTCTATGAATTGACGCCCCTGAGCGAACTCAATAAAGTTATAAAATCCCAAATATTTTTGTTTCATATTTGTAAAAATTTATCAATAGAAAATTAACTAAACTAAAGAAAAAAATAGTAGAAAAAATACAAGGAAATAGCAAAAAAAAAACCATGTTCAGCGAGTGTTGAATGTTTAATACTTTTGGTAACACTTGGCAAAGTTTTCCAGACGTGTTGGGGTTTTGTTGTTGTTTTCTTGTCTAATTGAAAAATGC
Organism: Artemia sp. Qi Xiang Cuo; assembly: GCF_049724085.1. Classification (NCBI taxonomy): domain Eukaryota; kingdom Metazoa; phylum Arthropoda; class Branchiopoda; order Anostraca; family Artemiidae; genus Artemia; species Artemia sp. Qi Xiang Cuo. The sequence goes on from NC_142795.1 coordinate 16,029,357, forward strand.
CTTTTTTGATATTGTTATTAAAAAATACCTTTTTGGGGGATATTTTCATAACGAAAATTCAATAACAACGAAATTACCCCCCTAGATTCCGCTAAATATATTTTGCCTTCCTTCCCTACATTTCCGTGAATTGAAGCCCCTGTGTAAACACAAAAAGGTAATAAAAGATCGAATATTTTCGTTTCACATCTGGATAACTTTATCAATAGAAAATTAACTAAACTAAATAAAAATGCTAAAAGATAAAAGGAAATAACAATAAAGACTATGTTCAGCGTTTTGAATGTTATGTTCAGAATGTTAATACCTTTGGTAACACTAACCAACGTTTTTCAGACGTTTTGGGTTTTTCGGTTCTTTTCTCGTATGTTTTTTAGTTATTTTTATTATGTTTTTCGGCATATGAAGGTTTCCTGATATGAAACCGATTTATTCAGTTTACATTATTTAGTTGACCCTACTGTCTTAATCCAAAATATTATTCAATGTTATATATTTCTATATTTTCTTCTTTTTTTAGTTATGGAAATGTATATGTAAGTATATTCATGTATGTGTATTCAATTGCTCTACTTTTTCACTGTTCATCATTTTTATAAAACGCCGTTTCTTTTAACTATCTGATTATTGAAAGTTGTTTTGTAGAATATAATCACGGTTATGATTGCTTTCTGTTCAACCAACAATCCAAGTTTAAAATCAAGATTGTCAAACAGTTCGTGGTAAACTGTAAGTAAGGAGCGACCCGGCTCACTGGTAACCGAAACTGTAGAAAACGGAATTTTGATGCCAATAGATACATCAAAAGAATCAGATTTTAATGCTGATTTGAAATATATAAGTTTCTAAGTTTTGTTCTACATATGAAAAGTTACGCGCCTGAGAAAATTTGGCTGATTTTCGAAAAAAGGGAAAAAGACCCCCTAAAAAATATATGATTTTAATGAAAATCACAGCATCATATTCAGAGCATCAGAGAACTCGACTGCGGATGTTTCAAGCTCCTATCTACAAAAATGTGAAATTTTACATTTTTTGCTAGATGAATGATCACAGATGCTTAGTGATTTTTTTGTTTGTTTGTTTTTTTTTCCCAAACGTGATCGTATTGAATCAGTGGTCCCAGAATATCGTGGGAGGGCTCATTCAAACGGAAATTAAAAGTTCTAGTGCCGTTTTCAAGTGACCAAAAAAAATAGAGGGCAACTAGGCCCCCTCCCACGCTCATTTCTTCCCAAAGTCACCTGATCAAAATTTTGAGATAGCCATTTTGTTCAGCATGGTCAAAATATGATAACTATGTCTTTTAGGATGACTTAATCCCCCCAAGTCCCCGGGGGAGGGCTGAAAGTTATGAACTTTACCCAATGTTAACATGTAGTATTGGTTATTGGGAAGTATACAGAAGTTTTCAGAGGGGATTTTTTCTGGTAGTGGAGGAGGGGAGTTGGTCGCGGGATATATGGGAGGATCATACCATGAAGGAAGTTTTCATTGGAGAAGGGACATTGCTATGATGGGGGCGCCGGATTTCCCAGCATTATTTAAAAAAAGATCAGAAATTATATATAAAAAAACAAGTTTTTTAACTGAAAGTAAGGAGCAACATCAAGACTTAAAACGACAGAAAACATTACGTATATGATTGGGCTCATCCCCTAGTCAGTACCTCGGTTTTTATTCCAAAAGATCGTTTAGTACTTTCATAAGGGCTATTTTTTCTAATTAACCGCATTTGTGATTAAGGGGTCATTTTTAAAGAATTGGAACAAAATTTGAACTTCAGCTTAAAGAGCGAGGTATTGACTAGGGGGCGAATCCTCTAATATACGTATTAAAAATATAAGAATATAGAGGTTCGTTACGTAAGTTAATTCGTAAGTTACGTATATTTATTACAAATAAAAACGTTCGTAAATAAAATTAAACAGGTTTCGAGAAAGCCATTTAACCAAATAAAAGTAAAATTAATATTCCATTTTTTTTAATTATTCATTTACGGTGAACCAAAATCAAAACCTGCATTAATTCAAAAACGTTCAAAAATTAAATAAAAAAACAAGTTTTTTTAACTGAAAGTAAGGAACGACGTTAAAACTTAAAACGAACAGAAATTATTCCGTATATGAAAGGGGCTGTCCCCTCCTCAACGCCTCGCTCTTTACGCTAAAGTTTGACTTTCTCACAACTCTTTTTTTTTTAAACAATAAAAAACTTTAGCGTAAAGAGCGAGGCGTTGAGGAGGGGACAGCCCCTTTCATATACGGAATAATTTCTGTTCGTTTTAAGTTTTAACGTCTTTCCTTACTTTCAATTTAAAAAACTTGTTTGTTTTTTATTTAATCAAACAAAAAAGCCAATAGTGAAAAGAGAAGAAAGTGAAAGATTCAGAAGGTGTGTCGGCTTCCCATTTCCAGATCAAGAGCTTGTCTAATCACAAAGCACCCACACAGTTCAAGTCCCTAAATAGAGGGAAAAGTTGATTAGATCTCCACAATGATTCTAAGCAATTGAGAAGAAATTGAGAAATATAAACGTTAGAAAATTTTTAGACGAATTTATGTTCACACAATGTTAAAGTACCAAAGGCGTGAAAATAAAAATATTTTTGCCCCTAATCCATCTTCGGTATATTCATTCCAGAAAACCACAATTTCCACACATTTTTCTTTTGGTTCTTTTAAATATATCATGAAGTTTGTAGGGCACCATCATATTTTCGTCAGTGTTGCCACGCTGGACCGTAAAAAAAATAAGCAAAACTAATTAATTAAATTTACAATATTTTTGGTTCGTAAAAAGTCAAACAATAACAATATATTCATTCGTAAAGAAAATCAGACTTTAAAAAGAAAATAGTAGAATGTTAAGCTGTTATAGGTGTGACAATGTTTTAGTCTATTTTTGCTGATCTTTTCCACCCAGGTTCCTCTATTTAAATTTTGCAGCAGTTCCTTCCAAAAACTTCACAAAGGGTCTTAGATTTCCTCTTCAAGGTTCAAAAATTTAATTAATATGCACGACTAAAATATTTTAAACAGCTAAATAAAAAACTCTTTTATTTCCAATTGCACTAAAAGCAAACCTTACCTAAGATCCGCATGTGCCTCCAGAGGCACCCAGGGCATCAAGAAGGAGCTGCCAATTCTCCCGCAAGTTAGCTGCTGCCAGTATATCCTCCCACTGAGGCTAGATTGAGGTGGTTAGGTTTCGCAGGTCTGTCTGATACGTTCGTTACATGGTGTTTCTGGGTCTTTCTCTGCGGGGTGTACCCTATGGTTTGCGAGTAGAGCGCTGCATTCGGTAGCCGGGGATTGTCCATATGTATTACATGGCCAAGGTATTTCCATCGGAGAACTCTTACGAGATCTGTCACAAGAGGCTGAACTGTTATATCGCTGATGCATTGGTTGATTATCCTCTCCTTTCACTGCAAACTAAAAATTATTTTCCTTGGGAACTTACCATATATGGGCACTGTGTCTTTGAATAACGTGTTTGTCAATAAAGACGTTCGTTTCAGATTATGTCTTTGTCATGTTGCGTTCGTAAATTAAGAAGATTCTTGAATAAGCAAAAACTAGGTACAAAAAAAGATCAAATCAAAGTAGAAAATGGACATTCTTAAGTTTCCGCAGCTCCGCCTATTACGTGTTGTTTTCATCCTTTTCATACTATATGTCAAAACAGATAGTGGATGAGAGCTTAAAAGGCGTAATTATATGTTTGCAGACAAAATGATGAAGGCTGAAGAAATTTGAATTTAAAAGAATTCAGGTTTTGTGATATCATTTAAACGTTGACTCTAAAACCCTTGTTGAACTGATGACAATTTTTAGGCCGTGTTTGCTCTTATGTAACAATCTAAATCATACATTATGTTTGCAAGTTAGACATACGTTATTTTCGAAATTCTGTGTTAAGTCCAGGCATTTTGAATGATTCCTCGCTAACAATTAAGCCTAAGAGAAAAACGAGTAAAACACCGGTTTTGGCTTGATTATGCTCTTTAATGGCTAAAACACGCCCTACAACATAAGTCAGGGAATGCACGCAAAATATTTCTTGCAAATTGCGTCACACAAAACTTTACCTAAAAATCACAACCTACCGAGGCTGAGTGCTTAAATAATTTATCCCACAATAAACTGAACCAATTAAAAGATGAACGCTACAAAAACTGAACCCAACAAGACTCAACCCTCGAAAAATACTACTTTGGAAGATTCCAAAATGAGCCCCTTGTTTTTTTGTTGTTTTTTTTTGGGGGGGGGAGCCTTATGTGAAATACAAAAAATAATTTTCTCAATCCATTAAAGTAGTTTTCAGAGGGATCATCGGAATTCTGTTTTTTTTTTCATTGAATTATGTTTCCATCCCTCTGTAGGTAAGCATATGAGAGTAACCTGATGTTCTAGGGGTGATTGTATCTGAAACACAAGGAGCGATGAATTTGAATGAGAAGTATTTTTGATGAACTTTAGAACTGAGCATTAAAAGTGACGGATGAGGAAGGGGCAACCCTCATCTTATAACAATTTTGTTCATTTTGTTCATTGTTCAGTATTAGGCTAATGTTGCTTCTTACGTTCTGTTGAGAAAAAATGGATTTTTGTTTAATATTACCTCAAGGACAACTGTTATAATTGAAAATTTGAAACATTCTTTATGCAGTTTATTTTCTGTTGTTGTTTTTTTTCCGAATTTAAGCTTCCCTAAAGTTTCTTAGACCAAATATAAGAGGGTGAGAACTTCAATTTGTTTATATTATGTTAATATTTTATGATATACTAATAAGCAACGGTCAAATAGGCCATGACTTTATGAAATAAGACTGGTAAGAAGGGCTTAATCCATTGATTTATCTATGTGCATGCCTGTGCTTATACCTCGTATGCAGTTGTTGCCGTTTGTTGTAATTAAACATGGGGTTTAATCCCTAATTTGTCCAGTTTCTTTTTCAGGCAAGCCTATTCTATTTTGTTGTGCACATTTTGTTTCATTATTCTATGTTCTATTTTCTTATTTTACTCTCAATTATATTATAATATTGTTGTTTATTCTGTTATTCTGATTCTATATTCTACTGTTCAAATTCTATTATAAAATAATATAAGAATCTAAATTTAAAAATATAATACACTATAAAATACTATATCTATAATATCACTCTGATTTTACATTGCAGTCATTGTATGTGTTCTAGCTAATCAAACAGTTCATGTTACGAACTGTTAAAAGTTCGTAGGTAGCGACTCGGCCGAATAGTAACCGAAACTCTAAAAAAGGAATTTTCATAATACTTATAAATCAACAGAATTGGTTTTTCATGTTAATTCCAAATATATAAAATTCACTAAGTTTAATTTTATCCATCATAAGCTAGGAACCTGATAAAATTTGCCTGATTTTTGAAAAAAGGGGAAACACACCCTAAAAATTAAGCGATCTTAATACAAATTATACCATTAGATTCAGCATATCAGAGAACTCTACTGTAGATGTTTCAAACTACTATCTACAAAAAATGTGGAATTATGTATTTTTTTGCCAGAAGAAAGATCACGTCTGCGCGTCGTATAAAAAAAATGGTCCTAAAAAATCGGGAGAGGGCTCATTTTAACGAAAATCAAAAGTTCTAGGGTCTTATTAGGTGACCATAAATATTGGAGGCAAAATAGCCCCTCCCGTGCCGCTTTTCCCCCAAAGATGTCCAACAAAAATTTGGATATAACCATTTGTTTAAGCATAGTTGAAAGGTCCGGTAACACTATGCTGTAAGGACGCCATGAACGCACATTGTCCCTGGGGAAAGGGGTCCTAAGTTATGCTGTTTTCCAATTGTTCACGTACAGTATTTCTTATCGGGGAATGTATGATTATTTTTTTTTGGGGGGGGATAATTTCTGTGGGGAGGAAAGCTTTCAGGGGGGATTTTCCAGAAAAAAATGCACAGGGTGAGGGGAATTTCCTGGCATGATGTGAAAAACGGTCACAAATTAAATAGTAAAAAACAAGCTTTTATAGCTGAAATTAAGGAGCAGCATTAAAACTTAAAACAAACCGAAATTATTCTTTGTGGGGGGAGGGGGCTGCCCCTTCCTTATCATTCGCTCTTTACGCTAAAGTTTGACTTTTTGTCACAATTCCTTAAGGAAGACTGCTCACACACAAGGATCGATGAATTTAAATAAGAAGTATTTTTTTTAACTTTTAGATTTTAGCGTAAAGAACGAGAGGTGAGGAAGGTGTAGGTACGGAATAATTTATGTTCTTTTGAATTTTTAATGTTTCTCTTTACTTTCAGTCGATTTTTGTATTACTAAGAACGATGAAAATATGAGTCTAATACAAATATAATCTGAGTCGGAAACTCGCCATTTCAAGTAGCGTTACCAAAAATAACTGACAGTATTCATACATACTACTAAAGTGATACATAGTGATAATGTAGTGACTACTATCAAACCATGATTTGAAAAAATTTTCTTATATACTTTAATCTTATTTTGTTAGTAATTTTTCGCCGTTTTAAGTGAGGCTTCGCATTTCTTTTAGGTGGATTATTTTCGCAAACTCCTAGAGTGAAAAAAAATGCACTGCAACTTCTCCACTCAGGATAATATTGTTACCTCTGCTTATTTCCATGATGTTAATTCACGGAAATGTAGGGGGGGGGAAATTTTGGTGCATCTTCAATTGTTTCAATTAAAATACACAAAAGAAACCCATTTTTTAACTAAAACACCTTAATATCGGGGGAGGGGAGGCACCTTTTTCTCTGACAAAATTGCGCCATCGGCTCGTTTCTTATGCGTAAAATTAGCTTTTGAAAAAAAAACCTCATCACCGTTTCAAGTTTCTTGAACATAGCATAAATCTATACAAGACATTCGGGTGATTATACCAAATGAGTTAATGCTCCCTAATGAATAAATTTTCAGCCATGAAAATTTATTTTAACATATGTAAATAGCAGTCTATGATATTATGCTACTTCTAGGCTTCTCAAAGTTGTTCTGTCAAAACGAGAACCTACTATGCCTACATTATTGTTAGTTGTAGGCACGTAAGCAGTCACTTATATGGAGGACCCAAATGAGCCGAAAGAACAAAAATAGTGGAGCTATATAAGTTCTCAAAACTTTGAAGACTTCTGCATAAATCAGAGTATTTAAGTGGTGGGTCTTGGACAGGGACGCATGCAAAACAATCCTATATCCCGGATTTTCTCCAATTTTTGGGTAATTCTTATTCAAATTGTCAATTCTGTTTATTGTTGGGTTTATCTGAAATTTTTTAATCGTTATTGACCTCCTACCCCCCCCCCCCCAAAAAAAAAAAGTTTTATAGGTGCGCATGGTTTGGGGCACTTCCTCCTCACTTCAGGCAGGGGCGGATCCAGGAGTTTTTTCAGGGGGGCGCAAAATAGGTTGATCCGATAAAAAAAATTTAGGGGGGGGGGCGCAAAATAGGTTGATCAGATAAACTTTCGTTAGGAGCAAGTTTAATAAACACAAACGTGGGTTAATTAAGTAAATTACACTACTGCTAAAAAGAGATTCTTGTTTTTCAAAATTGTCCATGCTAAATCTTCACAATGGTAAATAATGTTTTCTATTTTGTAATATATTTACTATGAAATTTATTGAAAATTAATATTACATTCCATTTGCCTTAACATAGCAATGCTGTGCATACTACCCCTCACTTATGGGTCAGATTTCCGTGCTTAATCGACTGGTTGGGTTTATTTGTCCACAACTTTCAATTTTTAAGTTAAAAATGAAAGAAATTAGTGTTTTAAAACATTATATAATATATTTCTGACACCTTACCTTGACTTAGTAGCTTGTTCATTTGACCGTTATCGCTATATTAAATAAAAAAAACAAGTTTTTTTTTAAGCTGAAAGTAAGGAGCGACATTAAAACTTCAAACAAAAATAAATTATTCTTAACTTACGAATTAACTTACGTAACGAATTTGTATGTTCGTATATTTTTATTACATTAATTAGGGGGTTCGCCCCCTAGTCAGTGTCTCGCTCTTTACGCTAAAATTCGAATTTTGTTCCAATCCTTTAAGAATGACCCCTTAATCACAAAGCCCGCTAACTAGAATAAATAACTTTTATGAAAGTACTAAAAAAAACCTTTAGCGTAAAGAGCAAGGTATTGACTAGGGGGCAAACCCAATCATATACGTAATAAATTCTGTTCGTCTTAAGTTTTGATGTTGCTCCTTACTTTCAGTTGAAAAATTGCTTCTTTATTTGATTTTTGATCGTTTTTTTTAATAATGCCGAGAAATCTGATACCCCTTTAGTTCTAGACGTTTACCCCCCCCCCGGTGATTATCCCCACCGTAAAATGCCCCCTCGGAAAATTCCACCTCCCCCCCCCTGGAAAAACCTTCCTCCACGGAAAATACCCCACGCAGAAAATACCCCCCGTGGAAAATACCTCCGGTAAATACCCCCTCGTGGAAAATAAGGCTTTCCAAATTTGAGAATTTTATTTGGGTTTTATTTTTTAGTTTCCGCAGGGGGAAGGAATTTCGGCACTTGAGTATTATTGGCAACTCACTCAAGTTTACGCTGTGTAAAACTCGAGAACTAACCGGTTTCTTCGTTAGTTTTTTTTTCAGCTTAGCGCGAGACAAGACAGACAAGTGACAGAATGCATGGGAAATATATAATTTAGGTTATATATTTGCACCTAAGGAGGGAGGGGGTAAAGTATTTGGACAGTTTGAAGTCAGAAAATAATTCTTTCTAGGCATATGGCCACTAAAAAAATACAGAAGAATAGCGAGGTATCTGGAAATTTGGCTAACTAAAAAAATATACCCCCCTCGCGGTATTTTCCGGGGGGTTAAAAGCCGGCCACCGCTATATGTAAACATTGCGCAAAGTTCATAAGTTGCAGCCCTCCCCCCGGGGCCTGTGGGGGATTAATTCATCCTCAAAGACATAGTTATTATTTTTTCGACCATGCTGAACAAAATGGCTATCTCAAAATTTTGATCGGATGACTTTGGGAAAAAATGAGCGTGGGGGCCTAGTTGCCCTCCATTTTTTTGTCACTTAAAGAGGGCACTAGAACTTTTAATTTCCGTTGGAATAAGTCCTTCCGCGATATTCTAGGACCACTGGATCCATACTATCACCCCTGAAAAAAAAAACAATAAATAAACACGCATCCGTGATCTTTCTTTTGGCAAAATATACAAAATTCCACATTGTTTTAGATAGGAGCTTGAAACCTCTACAGTATATTTTCTTCATAAGCTGAATCTGATGGTGTGATTTCAAGGTTTTTGGTGTGATGGTGTGATTCATCAAGGTTATATGACTCTTAGGGGATGTTTCCCCCTTTTTTCAAAAATAAGGCAAATATTTCCTGGCACGTAACTTTTGATGGGTAAGATTAAACTTGATGAAATTAATATGTTTGAAATCAGCATAAAAATCGAATTCTTTTGATGTATCTATTCGTATCAAAATTCTGTTTTTTAGAGTTGCGGTTACTATTGAGCCGGGTCACTCCTTCCTTACAGTTCGTTACCACGAGCTGTTTGAGAGCCTCATAAAAAGATGATCACAACTGCTTTAACCTAAATAGGTTAAAGCAGTTCATAGGACTTCATAGGGCATTTTTTTCTCTGCTTTAAATTATTAATTTTGTAATTGGCCCATCATCATGCAAACCGGTGAAATGATATCCACTAAATTATGACTGTAATGCACTTGATACCTGATACAGGTCAAATTTTCCTGGCGTTCCATCATAGTGTCCCTTGACCGCTTTGATGGCAACATCAACAGAAGCGCAGCATCAGTATTAAAATCTCAAGCGGATATAAGATGACATATCTCGTTAAAAGCCGTTTCTTTGAATGCATCAACGAATCTAACGAGCCCACTAATTTGTAAACCCTTCAAACATCCTTCCGTTTCCTTGTCCCACGTCTGTCAGGAAGTTGTTAAAAGGAGAACTCGGGGTTTAGTCTTTTCTGACAGATGATATTACTTTGTTTTTTAAATGCCCTTTTAAATTTTAACGGCTAAACCACCAGAATCTTTCGGAAGACGATGAGGATTTTCATTCCATACATTATGACATCTAACGGGAAAGAAATTCTGACATTAAAGAATAAATTATTTTGGTATTAGAATAGAAAAACAGATCCTAGGCAAAGAATTACACCCTTCCCCTCCGTTCAGTTGAAAAAAGTATGAAATTATCAAGTTAGGTTCAGCTCCACAAGATGAATTGGACTGACTTGCCTGAAATATTTCCAAGAAACAGGTATATAAACAGAAGTTACTTAATTCTCTGGGAAAAGGGGGCAGGAGCGTCAAGACAAGCGTTCCCGTGACAAGCGCTACTAGTAGTGTTATTTTTACCAGGATTTAAACAATATTCTCTTTTCAGGATTTCTTGTTTACTTTTTTTCAAGCATTTCAATGTTTTCTTGTTTCCCAGGAAAGGGGAAGCATCAAACAGTCCAGCCTCTCATGGAAAGGGAGAATTAAAAAATTCAAAATGAAAATTAATTTCAAAAGCATTTGAAATCATAAGTAAGTCGCGCGATCTTGAAACTTCAGAGGGCCAGGCCTGAAGTTCACTACTCAGTTATTTAGAGCCAAATGATAAGCGTAAGCATAATGGTGCAAGGTGCTCCCCCTCCACATCGCCGAAAAGTATCCTGGAAAATTCTCCCCGTGTACAAAATTCTCATGATGAAAGTCCAATGATATAATAGGCTGGAACTGAGAAGTACCAGTAATTACTTTCCGTGGACTTGGTGTCAGGGTCGCCATGATCAGGGTTGCCACCAGACCAAAAAATTTCGTAAAGTCCAAGCTCTTAAAAACGTAACTTTTTCTTAAATTTTGATAGGAAAGTCTCTTTTCAAGGCAGGGGACTTTATTTCACTGTCAAGAGTGGCACTTAAAGGGGGAGGGGTGTTGCCTGTATAATTTGAAAAATATGTTTTTATGTAATCTCATTAAAAGGTCTCCCTCCAAATTTTAAAAGGTACCTTTTTTGTATCTTAATTTAAAAAATTTTAAACCACCCCTCCGCCCTTCTAGATACTAATGAAATGGAACTTTATCTGCTTTTGCATCATAAACAACCATGCAATAGAGAAAAATCGAGTTGGTTCTGGTGTAATTTTGCCTTTTTTTTCCGAGCAATTATGAATGATACGTTGTTTTTACGCAAGAAAAATGAAAATAAACCATTAAATTGATCTTCTTTCACCTTAAAGAAAAAAATCCTTAAGAATCTGGAGGAATGAAACAAATCACATGTATATTATGCATAGTGTGTATTTGCTCAAGTTCTAACAAGGTGTGCCTGAGCTTGTTTTCAATTTGCCGTTGATTTGGATGTAATTTAGAATACTTAGAAGAAAAAGACAAGCAAATATTATATTTTAATTAGCAAAATATAGCTAAATAACTCAAAGAGATAATGGTTTAGGACTTAATTCAAAACTTACTTTTTGTCTAGATCTAAGACACAACATATTAGATACTTATACAGTGAAGCAAACATAATCAATTTGGGAGCATGGATAACTTGGGAGTTTACTTTTTCCACTTTCTTGCTTTCCTTACAAGGGTATCCGGTATTTCACTAGAACCTGGGTAAGGAATTGCTCTTCTGACATGCATAAGATCAGTAACAGTTTTTGGATTGAGTCTATTGCGGAGTGGGGTCTTTATCGTTTTTAACTCAGAAAATTGACGCTCTGCTCCACCACTGGAATAGGGTAGACACGTCAATGTAAGCATAAAATTAGGAAAAATTGTAAGGAAGGATTGTCAGCCCCATTTTTTAAATTGGCAGCACATTTCCGAAATTCCACTACAGACAGATTAACATCTGAATCTGCCTCACTTATTATAAAAGGAAGATGTCTCCACTACGTGTTTAACGTCTCAAGATCAATATGAGGGACCTAAGAGGGGGAGGGGGGTTATAATGTCAAAAAAGTGATCATGATACATGGAAAAACTGATCATGGAAAAGGCCCAGCATAAAATCAAAAATTCCGGCTCAACTTACCCACCCCCTCCTCAATGCTTGGGTATAGCCTTGGTTATAACCGATAATAAGCTCATTTTAACAGTTACAAATATTTTGTCAATGTCAGCTGTTCATAATCCAATATAAAAATAGCAAGTTTTGTTTATAGCTGATATTATTTCCAACCAATCGGAAGGGGAGGGGTGGATTTGTTACCCAAAGAACAATGCATATATCATCTTATAAACACATAAATAAATAATAAAAAATATAGCTTCTATTATTATTTACCCATTTTTTATAATAAATTTTTCTTCCTGACTTCGACTTGCTCCTTCTCCATATAATTTCAGTATGACTGTTGACCACAGAATAAATATATACGAATATTCGTATATATATTTATACTGTGCTGTTGGCTGAACAAGATTCAAATTCAACTTATGGAAGTTGGTCACTATTGACAAGATAGTGTAAAGTATGTTTGCTTTCTCAGTATTCTCACATCGTTGCAAATGATAATCATGGTTGCAGCGGTAGGCCAACCTAGTAAAGAGCGAACAACAGCCCATAGTAACCAAAAGTTAAAAAAACACATTTAGAAAAAAACTGCTTAGTGAAAAAAAAATGCCATCTGACACTGATTCAGGAATAGTAACTTTATTTCTGTTCTTATTAAAAACACAAGTTTATTTATAAATAAAATAAATAACCTTGTTCAGGGAAATTACAGTCCCCAAACTTGAACAACAAGGAAAATCATTTTTTTGCATAGGTAGCACTGATCCGTCTCCCGTTTTTTTTTCGTTTTTTTCCAGGGCTAGAGGTTTACCAGAACATCATAGAGAGATGCCTAATAGCTCATTCAACAGCTATTTCTCACATTTACGTGCTTTTCATAAATTCCACCATCTGCAAGTGCCATATGGCACAAAAATTGCACATTCTTTGCCATTTCTCAATCGGCGGGCTAGCGGGTTAAAAAAGACAGATGTTTAATAGCTCACATAAAAGCCATTTCTCATATCTACATTTGCTTTATAAACTCCACCACCTGCCAGTGGCGGATCCAGGAGGGCGAGAGGGGCGCTCCCCTTTAACGTCGTCTAATGTAGTGTAATTTACTTAATTAACGTAAGTTTGCGTTAATTAATCTTGCTCCTAACGCATGTTTATCGGTTCAACCTTTTTTGCGCCCCCCCCAAAAAAAAAATCCTGGATCCGCCCTGTCACCTGCAAGTGCTAAATGGCACTAAAAATGGCACTACTGATGCCATGTCTCACATGGAAAAGCTAGGGTCTAGTGGGATGCCAGAACTTCTTAGATAGACGTTTAATGGCTGATTTGAAAGCTATTGCTCGTATCTAAGTGCTTATAATCAGTTTTGCCATCCGTAAGTGCCAAATAGCACAAAAAACCGGCACCTTTTGTCCCACTTCTTAAGTGGAAACGCTTCGAAGTATAAAACGGTACCATTGTAACCATTATGGTCCAAAACCCTTATCTGAAGATTTCCCGGAACTCCTTCCTTATACTCTGCAAGCGCCACGTGGCACGGAAATTGGCACTTTTGTGCCATTTCTCAAGGGTTGAGGCTAATGGGCTACCAGAAAATCGTAGACCGATATTTCATAGCTAATATCCCTCATGTCTACGTTCTTCCTATAAATTCCACCCTCTGCAAGTGTCAAATGACCTTTATAGTGGCATGTCTAAAGTGCAAAGGTTGGAGCCCATGGACTACTAGAACTTTTTAGAGATGCGCTTAATGGCTTATTTTAAAGCTATTACTCATATCTACGCGCTTTTATCAATTCTACCATCGGTAAGTGCGATATAGCACTAAAAACAACAGTTTAGGTGCCACCTCTTGAGTGGAAAAACTTGGAAGCATAAAACGGTACCATCGTAGTAATTGTATTACTAAACTCTTCACTGGAAGTTTAAAAGAAGCCCTCCCCTCCCATCCCCATTAATCATGGTTGCAGCGGTAGCTGCAACCTATTAAACGCTTGTTATTCCAATTCAACGGCCCTTGTGTTTCAACAGTGAGAGGTTGGGGAGGAGGAACCCTCTTCATATACGGAATAATTCGGGCATTAAAATGCACTCTTTGAGGAATATGCTCGCCTTCCCACCTAAAAAATGACCCACCGTCCCTCCTTCATAATAGCTGATACGTTCTTGCACATCCCAGCATAAAACTTTATTAAATATGACGTAAATCAGTTTAATTAAATAAAATATTTAGTAAAATAAAATAAAATAGATTTAGTAAAATTAAAATAAATTTCAAATACTTTTTTCTAACATAAGAAACGATGTATCACTCCGCAGCACCCTTATTCGGGCATAGTCTAAATGAAAGGAGTTGAGATACTAATTTCCACCCCTCCCCCATACTTCTTGCAATATTTTTCCGAATATTCATGGAAAGTTAGACAATTTTGGCACTGAAAAGTAATTTTGTAGGTATCTGACTTTAGGAAAAAAATTTAATAGAATCAACACGAATCCGCGATCTTTCTTTTGAGAGAAAAATGCAAGATTCCACATTTTTGTAGAAACGTGCTTAAGACCTTCCCGGTAGTTTATATTTGAAAGGTGTGTTGGTCATAGTGGAGAGAGAGTTCCGTTACAGCGAAATATGAATTCGCGGAAATCCAAATATTTCAGTCTATTTAACATTTGTAGCCTAATAAAGAAGGGTTTTCCTCACATTTGGCCTCCATTGTCTCGTGCTGTGTTAATCTAATTTACGCTCTCACTTTCTACCTGTCGAAGTTTTACTATGTCGAATTAACCAAGGGAACTCCAAGAAGGTAGCCTGGGGTGTAACACTGTCATCTATAATGATCTTATAACATATGAAAAATATAAACCTAGACAGCGCTATAAACTTCTTAAAATACGGAATTTCAAGCAGGGAACAAGAAGGGAGAGTAATTGTGAAATTTAGCACACTTTGAGGTATTTCTAAATAAGCTATATTTACAGTGGAGTACATGTGATTAATGTTTTTATGCACGTAATTGTATGCAGCGTTGCAGTAAACAAGTTGGCGAATAATTAGTTGTTGTTATCTTTAACAGATTACATCCGGGGAAATTAATACTAAGCCGATAAGGTATTCTCAAACGCACTACTAATGTCTGAACAGTATAATATTTTACAGCTAAAAACAGTTGCATTTATTCAATATGGTTGTAGGATGTGCAACTTTAGATAAAGAAATGTTTTCTATTAAGCTTTTTTATTCTTAAAATGGCCTGTTTCAGCTTGAGAGTTTAGCTCAATAGAACTGAATATCGTCGGCAATGCAGTTGCAAATACTTAATATAGAGGTTTGATCTCACTCAACTTTTAAATGTAGCTTGTTTTGTTCAGTCAGACAGATTTGTTTTTCTTTGAATGCAAAATTTGGCAAATCTAAATAGAAAAGACTGTATTTTTTTAACATGTGCAAACTTTTTATATATTTGAATAAATTATCGTTTTTTTCCAGCCTTAAGTTAAGTCACAGTAGACAGAATATACCAGTAAGCTTATCGCAGATCATTTCTGGTCTTCGTGAACAAAAAGCTCCTCCCACTTATTTCTGCATTAGCTTGTTTCTGCATTAGCTTTATTTCCGTTTGTTTCAATGCACTTTGATGGAAACAGTCGGAAACAGACTAACCTGCATTCCCGCTAATCTGACTTCGCCTATCTTTATATCTGCCAAAACGTTCTCCGGAGCACTCGCACCCCGGTCCGGGTTTTTATAATGGGTGAGATAGAGAATGATCATACTGGATAATATATGAACTGTGAGTTAAGTGAAGTGACACAGAACAATTGTGAGAGCACTCAAAAGTATATTGACTATGAAGAATGGTGGAGAGGCTTATAAACTCAAACCAGCATCTCAGAGGAAGAAATTTCATTTGTATGTTTTGCCATAAAATGCTGGAAAACTGCCAGTTTTCAACCTTGAAACGCATATATCTGCTATGACTGTGGTTTCTACGTTTTGCGATTTGATACATGCTTATTTCCCCTCTTATTTAATATTATATAAATCTCCCTAAGTCCTTTGCCACGTACTCTTGAATCGCATCCAGATAAAAGTTGACACGATACTCAGAGATGAAGAGCATGGCTTCCGACCAAGTAGGTCATGTGCTGACTTGACCTTAAGTTTTAGAGTACTTATTAAAGAATCGAATGAATGGGAGACTGAAATCATAATTACTTTCATCTATTTTTTGAGGGCTTTGAATCAGTCGATAGAGATTCACTGTGGAAAACATTGCTTTACTATGGTTTCCCTGATAAAGTAGTCAGATTTATAATGGCGTTATATGATGAACAAATGTGTTCTCTTCGGATTGACGATGGGGACCTGACTGAGTGGTTCAAAGTCAACTGAGACATTCCAGGGGGGTGCATCTGGTCCTCAGTACTGTTTACAACACTCATTGACTTTATCTTGGGGACGTGCAACTTCATAGATGGCATCCAGTTGAACGAGAGTCGTACTTTATTTGACGCAGACTTCATACTAAAGAGAAGAGCTTTAGTGGACCATAAATGAGCTCTCGAAACTAGATGAACAAACAGGTTTAGCAATATGCACGCAGAAGACGAAAATAATGCGTAATAAAGTGAATGAACCGCCTGCTGAGCCGCTGATAGTTGAAGCAAATGAATTTGAAAAGGTTGAGATGCTTAGATATCTTTGGAGTCCAGTGAGCACCGATGGTCCTGAGCCTGAAATCGCCATATGTATCGTGCGTGCAGGAAGCACCTTTGATAAGTTAAGAAACGTGTAGAGAAGTGGCACTTCCTCTTTTAAGCTAAAATTGAGACTCTGCAATAGTAATATCCCTTCAGTGCAAATGTATGGTTCTGAAAGCTGGGTGCTGACAAAACAGGTAGAGAAAAAAATCCAAAGTTTTGAAAATAATTGTCTTCGAGGAAATCTTGTAATCAATTGGACGGACGAAATTAACAACTCATTCGTTAATGAGAAGACTAAACTGCCGATCGTTATTAATATAGGTATAACCAATTGATGACAATATTGGGGACACATGGTTAGAATGGCCGAAACAACGTCTGCCTCATGATGTTTTGTGTTGGAGTTTGACGGCGTGGACGATAGAAGGCTACACTTGGACAATGCCTATACAAAGACGCAGCGCTTTCAAGGTCATCTTTTTATGATCTTTGCCCGAAGATGTATGAGAGATCATCCTGCAGAGGCATCGTTGCCGTCTTTTGCGCCGACCGGCGTGGGAAGTCCTAAGTCTAAGTAAGTCTCCTAAGTAAAGTTTGTTATTGTTTTATAAAGCAGAGTTGGAAGAAAGAGTCAAATTTTAGCGTAAAGAGCGGGGCGTTGAGCAGGGGACAGCCTTTTCATGTACGGAATAATTTCTGTTCGTTTTAAGTTTTAATATCGCTCCTTACTTTCAGTTAAAAAAAACTTTTTTTTTTTATTTAATAACAAGTATTAACAAATGAACATATGATCAACATAAATAGATTTGCATAAGAAATAGCCTACAATGTCCCACAATTTTCTACATGCTCCATTCTTATCACATATATTCTTCAAGGTCAACTGATAATATCATATAAATTCAGCTTTTACTATCACATTGAAAATATATCGGAAATAGTAAGGAAAACACTCTCCCCTTAGCATTTATACCAAATACTTAGTCTTTAACATATTGTTCCAAATTAGGAGAGGCTAGAGCTTAAACCCTACTGTTTGCATTGCCTAGAAGGAACTCTGCCTAAAATTTAAAAAATCTGGTCATAAAATTTCGTTTTATGACGGTTCAGGCACTCACTCCGCCCCTAAAATGGCCACTTACTTTTTACCCCATCCCATTAGCTTGTGTGCAGAAAATTTATTGTAGATAGATTCTGTGTAACAGCCCTTCATTTTGCATGAACTTTTTATATGCTAAGGGATGATTGTGATACCATGTGGAAGTAACCCCCCCCCCCAAAAAAAAAAAAAACAACAACAAAAAAACAGAATGAAACTTATGTAGATTTTCAATAGTTCTGAACCAATTGGATAAATCAGAATTTTTGCTTGATAGTATTCAGTTTATCAAGACCAACCATATAGGATATTTGATGCTATAAGTGCGAATTTATCTATTTGTTATTATGCTTATATATGGCAAAGGGAATAACAAATAATATCAGCGTTCATGTAATTAATTTCTTTTATGAATTTCACAAAAGAATTGGAAACCAACTGCTTTTATATACTGAATGAAAAATAATTATTTTGTCGATACATAGTTTGACACTTTTCAAAACCTACTTCTCTATTTTTTACTTAGATTAAAACTAAGTATAGGCACTGTTTCTGTTTTTGTTTCTGTTTATTTTTTCTAACCTGTTTCTGTTAATTAAAAAAAAAAAAAAAAAAAAAAAAAAAAAAAAAAACAGAAGACAGAAACAGGTGAACTATTTTTGTTGGACCAGTTTCTGTTTCTGTTGTTTTTTTTTAACCTATTTTTTTCGTTTCTGTCTTTTTTCTAACCTGCTTTCTGTTTCTTTGTAGTTTTTTTATTACTATTTTGCTGAGTGCTTGCGTTTTTGCGTTTGTACAATTTTCTGACAGGAAAAGGTCAGCGAACATTTGCGCTGCTATATAGCGGTGGAAGATTGGGTTGTATGAATAACACAAGAAGGAAGCGAAAAGATGAGAACGAAAACAGAAAAGAAGCAAGTCAAGTGTGATCTACTGAAGATATAACAACGAATAAACGATCCAGACAGAAAAAAGGTTGAGAGTAAGCTGAATTTGCATTGTTGTGAATAAACTCGGGTGATTAGAAAAGGCTAGACACCCCAGGTCTGATGTGAGCTGAATCTTAATTCTTAAAACTGCTAAAATACTTTCACACCGTGCGTAACCATTCGGTTACTGTTCTTTCTGTTGTTTTCCACTTCAATTGTTCTTATTAGTCTGTAAAGCACACCATCTCTTAGCCTACTGATCAGGCTACTTGATAAAATTTTTGTTTGGTCAGTAGATGTCACTGGTGGTCAGAGTGAAAAGTCAACATGCCACAAGTCAAGCAAAAATCCTCTATTATTTTGCTTGACTTGTGGCATGTTGACTTTTCACTCTGACCACCATGCCATGAAGAACGTTTATCTTGAGCTATTTTTTCAAGTTGAAAAAGAACACACTAAAATTCGTTAGATGTAATTTTACTACGCGAGATCGAACGCCAACTGCATTTTTCTAGCTAGGAAAAACACGGAGACCCCATAAGTGAGCTAATATAAAGGTGTGAGGAGATAGAGAATCAAAGTGCCAAGAAATCCATGAGAACTTTTTACGGTCAGGGCAAAGTACCTTACATTCCCCTCCTCAAGGAATTCCGCCTTCCTACCTTGGCAGCTCGACGTGTTACTCTCTGCACTAATTTTGGGAGTAATCTGCGTCTTAACCAACGCTTTGAATGCATGTTCCAAGCCCCTTATTGCCATCTAAAGCCCCGTTTACCTCGATCAAAAACACAATAAATCCCGTTTCTAAATCCCTTTAATGCATGAACTGAGCGTTACAGAAAGAGCTGTGTACCAGCGCTCGTTGAAATCATAAACAGATGAAAACAGTAATGTTTATGTTAATGTGTTGTGTGTATTGTTAATGTTTTAGTTTGTTTGTTTCATTTTCATTTGACAGACCAATCGGGTTCATCGCTCTATGTTTTATAATGTATTTATGTTCTTTTTCTTTTTATACAATGTAGGCTAGCAGACAAAAAAGCAACAAGTTCGGCAGTTTGATGCTGTGAGAGTTTGCTTGGTAATGAAGTATCATTCATTCAAAGTCAAAATGTAGCATTTAAACATGTGACAGAAGCGAAAGGAAAACCATTTTGATGTGGTTTTAAGAAATTTCAGGGAGACAGGCAAAATGTATTAATGCTGAATTTTACAGCCCAAATGATATTTCTCAGCAGCCCTCTAAGAGCGCCCGTCAATACACAGATGAAAGACAAAACGAGCTGATCAATCTCAAAGAAAAACAGCATCTAGGCAACTATTTTAAAATAATTCGCCCAGTAGCAATATTGTACAATGTGACTAATATAAGTTGGGCCATGGTTTACCAGAACTTGAATTAGCTGACTTGAACGTTGAAGGTTTTTCTCATGACAAAGTCCAACGCCCCCTATCAGAGGAAAAAAACACCATATTGTGTCTTTAGTTGAAACGTGTTTGGATAGTTCTGTATCAGTGGGTGGATATTATTATTTTGGTGCACACAGAAGTAGGTAAAAAATGGCCGAGTTTGTGGAGGTGTATGTATTTTAGTTTCGAAGTTAGTTATGAAGGAAAAAAAAATCTGTTCAAAGACTTAAAAGCGCGTCTGTTAATTTAGTTTGGCTTAGAGTAAAAGTGGCAAAATTTCATGTTATTTTTGGTTCGGTGTATTTTCCGCCGGAAATTAGCTCATTCTCAGAGGAGGATATGTGGAGTTTTCTTTTTGAGGAGACGGATTTAAGGAACGTTTTCCTGCCGATTTATTTTTATTCCTAGGAGACTTAAACGCCAAAATTGGTTCTCCTCAGGAGGCCCTTGTGAATGGATGTGCCCTGGAGGACGGTCAACCAAAATCAGGTTTTGATTTTTTAATAAGATACCGCATAGGACAAGTAAGTACCACTTTAAAAAAACAAATGGGATAGTCATTTAATGGATTTATGTGGTAAGGAGAAATTAATCATTTTGAATGGGAGATTGGGAAAGGATGATTCTGTGGAGGGTTTTACGTGTTTTTCAAGTAGATCTTCAAGCTTTATTGATTTTATTATAGTTGATACGTCTTTTTTACCCTTTTGCAGAGATTTTAAGGTTTGGTCGGTAGCCGGATCTGATCACATGCCCATTGGAGCTTCATTAAGGTTTTTTTTAGTAGGAATCAGGAAAATTCAGAAGTAAAGGTGCTTAAAACAATCGTGGATCCTATAATACGGAAAGAGGTGGCAAATAAAGCGTTCAAGGTAGAACAGGACGGAGAGATTAAATTTGAAAAATATATTTCACCTGATGAGCTCCTGCAGGAATTGAGACAGGTGGCAACAATAGTAAACGAAGGAAAAATTGAAGATTCCATTGGGAGAATCGCTAGAATAATCTACATTGGAAGTCAAAAATAGCAAAAAGACGAACAAAGGAAGAGGAGATTTTTTGACGAGGAATGCGCAACGCAGAGGAAGCGATTGGAACTTGCAACGGAAAAGTTGAAAATTTACTGCCAGAAAGAGAAGGATAAGGTATATAGTGATTTTAAAGGAATGAGAAGATAGTACAAAAGATTGACTAAAAGCACATGAGCTTCGGAAAGCTTTCTATTCCTGTAATAATAGGGAATTTTGGCAATTTCTCAGTGATGACTTAGGAAACCAGAAAACAGCACAGTTAGTACCGCCTGCGGAAAGCTTGCCAGAATATTTAGAGAATAAAGAAAAAGAAAGGCTAGGTGGAAGCGAGGATTAGATAATAAAAATTACGCATATTAGAGTTGTGCGAGATCCTTCAAGCATCGCCTAACCAAGACGATCTGGAGCTTTTAATGGATATCTCAGAAGAGGAGATTCGGAAGGAATTGAAGAGTATGAAGAGATCTTCTGCATCTGGAGCAGATGGTATTCAAACTCGTCTATGGATTTGAAGCAGGACTTGAACCCTTTCATTAATATCTGTAATATATTTTGGTATCTTTGAAAAGCCTCAGCGGTCTTCACAATGGTCTACCTCAATTTTAGTCCCTCTTTTTAAAAAAGGTGATACGTTCTTATATGCGAGCTATTGGAATATTCAATTGGGGAACAGTCTGGGTAAGTGGTTTCTCAAGATCCTGTATAGAAGATTAGATGTTTGGTTGGAAAATGGGAGAAAATTAAGTGAAATACAGGCAGGATTTAGGAAAAAAACTTTCAGCGGTAGATCAAATTTGTATATTGGATTCATTAGTTAAGAAGTATACTAGGAGTACGGGTGACCGATTAGGGTCTGCGTTTCTAGATCTCATGGGAGCGTTTGATGAGGTTAGAAGGGATTTATTAATAGAGAGTTTATTAGAAATGGAACTTCCACGTTTTGTAGAATTATTGTCTCATGTTTATTCGTTAGTTAAGATGGTAGTAAGGGTCGGGAAATTGGTCTCTAAAGTTGTGGTAAGTGACCTTTGAGTAAAGCAGGGCTTCACGGTGTTCTCAATATTGTTTTCATTGTATCTGCATGATTTAGAACAGTGGTAGCTAACCTGTGGTCCATGGACCACTGGTGGTCCATGAAAATGTTTAGGTGGTCTACGAAGAAAAGGGATCATTATTAAGTCACGTATATTTTTTTGTATTTGAACATAAAAAAAGAAGCAAATTTAAGGAAACTTATTATAGATTAAAAATTCAAAAATTACGTTTAATATTATAAAGCTTTATTGCGATTGGAAAAGGCTAAAAAAGATTGCTGTTGTACATTCTTGAATCAGCATACATCTATGACTGGATGCCTTTCCTTTTGCCTTTCTGTTTCTGCGAACACATTTCTGCGAAAAAGTTCATTCTATTCTAATTTTCAATCCAGTCTCTAGTATTAGTTTAATTCCTATGAGACTTTTACGTTCCTTATTTTCTGTGGCCTTAGCGTAAAGAGCGAGGCGTTAAGGAGGGGACAGCCCCTTTCATATAAGGAATAATTTCTGTTCGTTTTAAGTTTTGACGTCGTTCCTTAATTTCAGTTAAAAAAAAACTTGTTTTTTATTATTTAATTGCATTATACATCGTGAGCAGCTTGTGGTAAACAAAATGTTGCCAGAAATAAACGAAGTATTATCCAGTGCTATAAAAATTGTGAATGAAGTTAGACATAAAGCTCTGAATTCTCGGATGTTTGAATTCTCGGCTGAAAGTTATGAACTTTACCCAATGTTAACATATAGTATTGGTTATTGGGAAGTATACAGACGTTTTCAGGGGAGATTTTTTCTGGTAGTAGGGGGAGGGAGTTTGTTGGGGGTTATGTGGGAGGGTCTTTCCACGAAGGAAGTTTTCATGGGGGAAGGGACATTGCTATGAAGGGGATGCCGGACATCCCAGCAATATTTTAAAAAAAGATCAGAAATTAAATATAAAAAAAACAAGTTTTTCAACTGCAACAGCAGCAACATCAAAACTTAAAACGAACAGAAAATATTACATATATGATTTGGTTCACCCCCTAGTCAATTTTTTAGTACTTTCATAAGAGCTATTTATTCTAATTAACGGCTTTTGTGATTAAGCGGTCATTTTTAAAGAATTGGAACAAAATTCGAACTTTAGCTTAAAAAGCAAGGTACTGACTAGGGGGCGAACCCCCTAATATAGGTATTAAAAATATATGAATATACGTTACGTAAGTTAATTCAAAAGTTGAGTATATTTATTACTAATAAAAACGTTCGTAAATAAAATTAAACAAGTTTCGAGAAAGCCATTTAACCAAATAAAAGTAAAATTGATATTCAAATTTTGTTTTAGTTATTCATGTACGGTGAGCCAAAATCAGAACCTGCAGTAATTCAAAAACGTTCAAAAATGAAATAAAAAAACAGGTTTTTTTAACTGAAAGTAAGGAACGACGTTAAAACTTAAAACGAATAGAAATTGTTCCGTATATGAAAGGGGCTGTCCCCTCCTTAACGCCTAGCTCTTTACGCTAAAGTTTAACTTTCTCACAACTCTATTTTTTTAAATAATTCAAAACTTTAGCGTAAAGAGCGAGGCGTTAAGGAGGGGACAGCCCCTTTCATATAAGGAATAATTTCTGTTCGTTTTAAGTTTTGACGTCGTTCCTTAATTTCAGTTAAAAAAAAACTTGTTTTTTATTATTTAATTGCATTATACATCGTGAGCAGCTTGTGGTAAACAAAATGTTGCCAGAAATAAACGAAGTATTATCCAGTGCTATAAAAATTGTGAATGAAGTTAGACATAAAGCTCTGAATTCTCGGATGTTTCAAATGCTCTGGAAAGAAATGGGTTTCCACTACACTCGCATTCTTCGTTATTCGGAGGGGTTATCGAGGGGCAAAATACTGAGCCGACTGTTCGTCTTGCCTGAAGAAATTATATTATTTGTTTCACCGGCAAAATAACCAGAAATTTCAAGGACTCTTGTCTGATGATGAGTTTAATGAGTCTTGTCGATGATGAGTCGATAAGTCTTATCGAAATGAGCTAAACATGTCTTTTCAAGGACAATTTAAGAATGTGTTTACATTACGAGGAAAGATACACAGTTATCGAAAGAAAATCACTGTGGCAAATGCGGTTGGCAGATCGATCTCAGATCTAAGATATCTATAATATATTCAATGTTATTGTGGCTGAGTTTGCTTCTTTGTTGTTATCAGGAAAAAGTTTCTGAATTATTTTGAGGTTTTTTCCTATTATTTTTACCCTCTAAAGATAGATTTTTTGCTTGTTTGTAAAATTTTCTCCAATTATTGGAATAGGCCTTCTTCTTTGGGTATTTTCACCAGCGCTATCTTTTTTTCGAGTAAGTTGGCTCGCCATCTATACTGTCAATTTTATAGCGCCATTTTTGATTTCACATCGTTAAGAAGCGTACTGGGAACTAGCAGAAGAGGGGAAGGAGCCTCCCGCAAGCGACGTATTGTACCCACCGGTATTAAGCTACCCGTAAATTCCGGGGAACTGTTGAGGGGGTCCTTACACTTCCCTTATTCCTAGGTTCCTTCATTCAGAATTTATTCTGCATTCGGTGCTGATGGCGTAGACCGCTGAATTGCTGATTTTTAGTCTGTTCTGAATTTGGTCCAAAATAAGTGTAGAAAAAAAGAAAAAGAAGGCTTATCTTCAGATAGTATGAAGAAATATATACTTTAATTTTTTACGATCGCCCAGATTTCTAAAGCGATTGGGCAAACCTTCCATATTTGCTATCCTTGAAAAATTTAGCCAAAGAGAGTGGGTACAAATGCTTTTATTAACAGTGTCTCTGATATTATCGATACTACCAAAAAGTTCGATACTGTTAATGTCGTCTGCCAGTCTTTGTTATCCGCCAACCTAGTGCTTTTTGTGCGTTGAGCTGTCGTGTAAACTCCTGTTTGTGTGTGTTACGCTCTTTGTCTGAATGCGTGAGAACTCTTCTGCCTGCAAAAATTGGATGTCCTCTGTCGTTAATTTAAGAGCGTTCTGTCTCTTCGAAAAGGTCCTATGCAGTTATTCTAAAGAACCCACCTACTGACCTCAAAGAACCTATTGAGCGCAAAGAGACCCTTGATACCCTGGATGGTCATGATGGTATCGTAAGTTTGAGATCTTATCCTGTTAAGAAAAGGTGGGTAGTTCATACCCGAAATAAAGCCTAAGCACTCTCTCACCGCCGCTGCAAATAGTCAGCTTAATGTGTCCACTCATGTCCTTAATCAAAAAGTGCTTGGTATTGTGAGTGACATCCCTGCTGGTGTGCTAAAATCAGAACTTTTTAGTATAATGCCTGGTCTTGTTGATGCAACTAAAATTGGAAGCTCTAGATCCTTCTGCCTTGAATTTCTTGACAATGCTGCCTTAAATAAAGCTATAAATGATGGTTTGTGTTTGGGATACGAGCTTTTTAAAATTAGATCTTTCCAGAAATTATCTCCTAGATGTTACCGTTGTCAATCACCGATCCATATTGTCGGTAATTGCCGACTCCCATCGATTAATCAAGTGTTCACGATGTGCCGCTGGACATTCTAATACACGTGATGATCCTTGCACTGAAATCCCGAATTGCGCCAACTGCGGAGGAAATCATGTTTCCTATAGTGTCAGATGTCCTGTTCTAAAAAAAAGCTCTGAATAAGGATAAAAAATGATTGCTAGTGGCAATAGATTTGGCTTTGTTTCACTTAATATTAACGGAACCAAAGACAAAGATCTTCTTATTGATGAGCTTCTTCATTATGATATAGTTTTCCTACAGGAACATTTTCTAACTAATGCCAATACAGATACTCTTAAACGGTCACCCACCCACCACTCGTTTGTACGTGAAGCTAAAAAAACGCGCGGTCAGCTCTCTGGGGGCCTTGCAACTTTAGTTCGCCTCGGTCAGAAGCCTGAGCTTATTTCATCTGATAATAATTTACTGTGCAATAAAGTGCGGTAATATGGTCTTCATCGGTCTCAGGATAGTTCTGTTAAGAGTGACTAATCAGGGATTAAATTGGATTGTGGCTGGTGATATTAATGCCAATCTTCTGTCCCAATCTGAAAGAAGTAACCTGTTTTTTGATGCTTTGCCTAGTGGCTATCAGTTAGTCAATAAGGACAAAGAATTGACCTATATTCATAACCGTCATGTGCTAGATCAAACTTTGATCATATTATAGCTTTAAACGGATCACTTGTGATTCCTCCTGTCATTATTTTGGATGATAAAATTGAGGATGATCACTTGCCTTTAACTTGTGAAATTGAGTCGCGTGCTCTACTGGCTTATGACTGTTCTTCTAACCATAATAAATGTAAGGCAAATTGGAAACGAGTAAATTCTGAAGTTTATTTGTATGTTCTTTGCTCGTTATTGTCAAGCCTGAAAGTGCCGTTTCACCTTTTACAAACCTCCGTGAGGTCACCGACAGCCAAGATCGATTTAAATTGTTATTATTACCAGCTCGTGCATTCTTTGAAGTCAGCTGCTTCAGCCTCAGTTCCTGTTGAACGTGTCAGAATCGGCACCAGAAAACCGTTGTGGAATTTGTGCCCAGAAGTGAAAAAAGCTAAACAACCCACGAAGTTTTGGCTTCGCCTTTGGATTGCTTGTGATCGGCCTAAGTCTGGCAAAACATTTAGAATTAAGCAAAATTCGAAACGTTAGTTTAGATCTTCTTTGCGTCAAGCCCGCCTGGATCCTGCTGCCGTTTCGATTATCACAATCAGTTCTTCAGCAAGCCCATAAATTGTCAATATCTGGCGGTGATATCTATCGGGCTTTAAAGTGGGTTAAGAAATCAAGTATTCCTGATATGGATGGTCTGTGTTACAATCACTTCACCATTAAGTGTCCATTATTACTAACACACAATCAGCTCCTATTCCAAATGTGTTTAGCCCAGTCGTTATTTCCAGATAGTTTCCTTTCGGGAATCGTAACATCAGTTTTGAAAAAGGAAAAGGACGCAGATCAGTGTTCCAGTTATCGACCAATTACAGTGTCCTGCTCCATGAGCAAGCTGTTCGAGTATGCTGTATTGCCTGAAATTTTGACTAAATGTGATTTTTCTGATTATCAAGTTGGGTTCATAGCTGGTTTTTGGTTGTTCTCAAGCCCATCATGTACTTGGTCTGTTGTTAGTCTTGGCCAAAATGCAATAAAGGCCACTTTATTTTTGCTCGGTTAATATCTCGGGCGCTTTTGACAACGTTGTACATTCGCAAGCACTTCTTTGTTTAGTTAGAGCAGGAGTCAATTTTTATTACCCAAGGGAAGATGATCCCAGACATGGAAATATGTGGATAAAAGATTCACTTGCATCTAACATCGAAGAGGACAAATTAAGCATAAAAGAAACAGAAAGCCTCATTGATCTTTTTTGAATTGATTGTCTCAAATTAAAATTCAAGTCCTCTTTATCAAAAGCTCTTTTTTGGGTCTCTCTAAAAAATGAACACCCATTACTGAGTGAGAAAGCTGTGAAAATTTTGATTCAATTTTCAGATACATATTTATGTGAAAGCACATTTTCATCTGTGACAGTAATTAAATCTCGGTACCACTCTTGGCTTCAGATCAATGCAGCTCTTCTTCTTGCAGCACTATCATTGAAACTGAATCTTCACGTCATGATGTCGAATATACAAAAGCAACAATCACACTAAAAATGTCGTTCTTTTTCTCCTCAATATATATATATATATATATATATATATATATATATATATATATATATATATATATATATATATATATATATATATATATATATATATATATATATATATATATATATATATATATATATATATATATATATATATATATATATATATATATATATATATATATATATATATATATATATATATATATATATATATATATATATATATATATATATATATATATATATATATATATATATATATATATATATATATATATATATATATATACATAAATCCATACTAGTGGTCCGTGTTCCATCAAATAGAAAATGGTAAATTTAGTGGTCCATGAACGTCTAAGGTTGGCGAACACTGATTTAGAGGATAAGTTTGAGCAAAACTAGGCGCCAGTGGCACAGCTTAATTTGACTCAGTTTTTTACTCTAATGTTTGCTGACGACATTGTCCTGTTGGCTGACTCAGCAAAAAACCTAAAGAGGCTTTTGGACATTTTAGAGGGAAGTCTAAGAGAGAAAAGTTAGTACATAATGTTAGCAAGTCAGCAGTTTTGGTTTTTGGTGGAAGGCAGAAGGGGGAGAAAGAGGGGTTTAGGTTTGGAATAGAAAATTTACTTGTTTTGGATGAGTTTATTTACTTCAGTTGTAGGTTAAAAAAGTAGGGTAAGTGGGGCAAGCATATAGAATCAGTTGAAAAAAGGGGAATAAGGTAATAGGAATGGTTCTAAGTAGTCCTTTCAGGTCAGTAGGTCTTGCAGATATTATGTGACAAATTTAGATGTTGGAGTCGGTCCGGTAATGGAACACGGAGCAGAAGTTTGAGGGTTTGATAAGGGCGTTATATCAGAAAGATTACAATTAAAATATAATGGAAGGATACTAAATTTAAGTGAGAGATTTAATAGCTTAGTTATTAAAGGTGATTTGGGAATCTTGTCGTTACGAAGTAGAAGGCTAGCAAAAAGGGTGAAGTGGGTATGACGCATTGCTAGTGGAATAGTGTGCAATGGAATAGTGGGTATGGTAGGAGTAGGCAAGTGGGAGAGGTGTCCAGACAGGTATATTCTGTTTTAGTTGATCAGGAAATGCAGAAGTGGGGGTGCCAGATCAGAACGTCTGATTCTCTTGGTTTGTATTCTAGGGTAAAAGAGTCATAAGGAGAGGAGGCTTATTTTAGACCTGGGCTGTCTAGGGAGGATATTAATTGTGTGATTTCTTGTAGAGGCAATTTTATCCCAATTGGGGGAAGAAGAAGATATTTGGAAGGATTAAATGAACAGTGGTCCTTACGGTTCCCGATGTGTGGAGAGTTGGAGGAAATTCATTGTATTTTCTGGGGAAGTGTAAAGGTTAAGAGTCTTGAGAAAGGAAATTTTCGGAGTGGACGAGTGGGGAGAGCTTTGGGTCGAAAATTTCCTGGGAAATGGGTGTTTTATTAGTATCAAGAATCTGGCGAGGTTTATTCGTGTAGGTATAACCCATTGTGAGAGTGTTATGTATTGACTTAGTTGGTTTGTTTGTATTAGGGTTTTTTAATGGTCTTCTGTGCTTTAATTGTTTTGAGCAAAAGTTTAAGTTGTATACTTTAAATGTATTTGTATGCTGTTAATTGTAGTTGTATGCTATTTTGTTGTTTTCTGTATTTTTTTTTTTTGTGGCCATGGCCATGCGGTTTTTTTGTGTGTCAAATATACTATACTATTCCGAGGGTAAATATTCAATGAACCTCCCCCCCCCCCCTACCCCACCAAGGTTGGATGAGGTAATCCTTATAAGTATGGTGTCCTAAAATAATGGACATTTCTAAATGAATATATATAGCATTTTTTATCCCAGAATTTATTCACATAAAAACATACTAAGAAACATTCATTAACAAGTGTGTCTATAAAACAGGTCATATTCACATTTATATATACACGCTAATGTACAACGTTATGAGTATCGAAGGTCAAATAGCAGAAAAATAGGTCAAAGATCAAGCAGTCAATCTTCACAAAGCTATAAGGTTCGTTTTGAAAATTCGAATGTTTGGAATGCCCCAAATATCTGTAAATAATCCCTACAAAAGCCCAATGAAGATAAAAGCCCAATTAAGATATTACTAATAATGAGATTCAGCTAAAACTAATTTTTGGAAATAGTTGAATCCAAACCCGTTTATAATAGTTTCCACAGCTAGATATAAATCTGAGCTTTGTCAGAATACGATAGTAACATTTCAAAATGATTAGGAAGACGAGTCCATTCAAATCGGGAATGCCATGTTTGATTGTCTTTTTTTACTAGTCAAATACATTAAAACTGACAAATTCAAATAATAATAACACTGAGTTGACTGCTGATAGAACTTACACTTATATTTACATTGTTGTATCAAAAAATGATCTTTCACTCAGAATACGAGAGAAAGTTACGGAGGTGCGTCAGTACCAATGTAAATGTCATTTTTGGGCTATTTGTTTTTATCAGTAAAATAAAGAAATGGAAAAAGAAATAATGTAATAATGATACTGTTAGGGTTACTAAGAACATTTCACCTGATACTTAAATGGTTTAATAACCGTTGATATCATAACAAATACTACTGATTGTTCCAATAATCGTTTCCGATCATGATATATATTGAAAAACCGGACTTTTAGCCAATCAAAACAACTGTAATTCCAGAACTTGAGCGGATTCACAACTACAATGCATTTGATCACTGATAATTTTCCATTTTACTGCAAACCAATCACAACCAATCACACTTGTGTAATATTCCGAACTTTACGATCACATGTCAAAGAGGCAAAAGAACCTTGAAAACTTGTATCATAGCTGTTTACACTCGGTTTAGGAAAAGTGGCAGGAGGTATTTTAGACGTTGGAAACTCGCCCGAGCTATCATAAGGGGGTGGCATAATAGGTCCATCAGAAGAAGCAGAATTATAGCTATCAGAAGGGGGGCTAGAGCCACCACCATAGGTGCCATACCTTTCCTCTTGGACAGTGTAGGGTAGTGACACAGTTCCTGAGTAGTACTGATTATAAGGAGCATGTTGATGGTAACCATATGGCACCTCAGAAGAGTAGCTATTTGCTATTGATGGTGCGTAAGAAGGCTGCCGCTTTTCATGCTCTTGGAGGAGCTGACTTGCTGACCAATGAACAGGCTGATTTCCAAGCTGTGAATTGCTCTTATAATCTGGATGTAAAACTTTCTCCTGTTCTTTTAAAGCAGTTTTCTTGATTTCTTCACTCGAATAGACAGAAATACTGTTCAAAGTTCTTTGGCGTATTTCTTCTTCATTTCGTTGCTTCTTAGATTTATTTACAGCACAGCAAGCAGCAAAAATGATCAATATCAGAGCCAGGAGTCCACCGGCTGAAATTCCTGCAATTGCAGCAATAGATAGGTTTGGCACATTATCTGCAATGCTTCTACTTGTCTGAGGAAGTTCTGTAGTAATTACAGTTTCTGTTGTTGGTGGAGAACGGATTACAAATGATACTATATTGGATACCGTTCCCTTATGGCCAAGTGAATCAACAGCTCTGAGAGCAAAATAGTATGGCTTATCATATTTATCAAATCCAAATTTTACTCTCAAAGCCGATCCTCTTGGCTTTGGTGTTAGTGATAAGTCAATTGTTGGCAAATTACTGAAATGAGCTGGTGATAGAAGTTCTGCTGGGTCTTCAGTGTATCGGAACTCAAATTTGTCGGCTGAAATCAAAGGAATAGTATAAAAGAAGGGGATAGCGAAAACAACGATCTAAAACATTGAAAAGATAACACTTCGACAAGTCATTCTTAACACACACAAAAGTGGCTCTATTATTTTCTTCCTAATGTAAAGCAAAAGTCAGAAATGAGATAGCCAAAATAAAGCTAGTATTTTTGCTATTATATTTACGACTTTTCTGAGTAATGCTAGATAACGCTGGTTGTTTGTTTTTTTGTTTTTTTTACCAGTTTCTCATGCTCTTTTGTATTACTAAGTTTTCAGCTGGAACAATAAAACGATTTGAGCTCAATATCAGTTGATTTTGACTGTTCTTTTTTTTCTTTTACTAGTAGTTTTGTTGGGCCTCGCGATAAAAAAATTGATATCAAAGGCTCCAATTTTCAGCTCTTTTTTTATTCGAGAAAAAGAAACGTAGAATTTTGTAACAATCCCAGAAACTGTGACTGTATTGAGAACAAATAAATATCATTTTAACAAAAAGCGTTACATAACACCTTTTGAATTAGTGGAGTATTTTCAATACCAAGATAAGGCCTCAACTTACAAGTTTTTCTGCTGACGTTCAAAAAGTAAATTTCCTCTAAATTCTTTTTTTAGCTGACGGTGAATTCTTATTGCCCTTCATACTCCGTACGGGGCTGTCATTTCGTCAAAAAGTTTAATTTTAGCTTAAAGTAAGATATTTAGAAGCAAGTTTAGCCAACACAAATATTTGTTCGTTGCGCAGGAAAGCCAAAAATTGGAAATTTAGTTGCAAGTCCATTACTTCTATTTTGAATAAGTGAGGTATGGCAACAAATGACTTAAAAACATAATTCCTACCGGGTTTTAGATATTTTTTTTTCCATTTCATGTTTTAAATATATTAGAAAAAGAAACAGTGTTTATTTGATTCGTGCTTCACTACGAATCTCAGATCAAGCTATGTAAGTCGCTTGGAAATTTCTAATAAAATGCACAAAAGAAAAGCAGCTTGGCGAAGCAGATATATTCTAACTCAACTACAAAATAGAGACGGAAATGAGACATCAGTCACATGGCATGGTTACTTCCCCCTTCATCTATAGAAGTGTGTGTTGTAACCAATATTTTCTGCTATTGAGTATTGCTAGAAAAAATATTCAAGCATTAAATGAAAGTACTTACCAATGCCATGATCAAGATCCCCTCCAGGAGCTGTCCATTGCATTTCTACCATACCATCACTGTTGACTACTTCGAGGTCTGTAACTCTGCTTGGTGGATATTCCTTTGTTGCTGGTGCCTGGGCTACTGTAAGCAATCTGGCCGGCAACAGACGTCGAAACGGAGGAATATAGTCTCGCATGTTTGTAGGAATTACTGAAATCAAGAATAGATAAGTACACATGGGAATTTGAAATAAGGAAGAAGGAAAAAAAGAAGGAAATTCGAAGCGGAGGAATATAGTCTCGCATGTTTGTAGGAATTACTGAAGTCAAGAATAGATAAATACACATGGGAATTTGAAATAAGGAAGAAGGAAAAAAAGAAGAAAATTCGAAGCGGAGGAATATAGTGTCTCATGTTTGTAGGAATTACTGAAAATAAGAATGAAATAATGTTGAAGCAAAATTAAAAAAAAGAAAGAAGGAACGAAGAAAATTTGAAACGCTGGGATATGGTGTTCCATGTTTTCAGGAATTACTGAAACTAAGAATGGAGAAATGTAAAAGGGAATTCAAAAGAAGGAAGAAGGAACGAAAGAAAAAAGAAATTCGAAACGGGAGAATATAGTCCAAGGTGTTTGTAGGAATTTCTGAAATTAGGAATGGAGAAAAGTGTAAGGAAATTCAAACGAAAGAAAAAAGAAATTCGAAACGGAAGATTTATGTTCCATGTGTTTGTACGAATTACTGAAATTAAGAACGAGAAATGTAGAAGGAAATTCAAAAGAAGAAAGAAGGAACGAAGGAAAGAAAGAAGTTTGAAACGTAGGATTATAGTCCCATGTGTTTGTAGGAAGTACTGAAATTAAGAATCGTGGAATATGGAAGGAAACTCAGAAAAAGATGAAAAGAAAGAAATTCGAAACAGAGGAAGATAGTTCTAATGTTAGAATTAATAGTTGATATCAACAAATTTCTGTGAGCAACTTCATGGACCTTTGTCAAATTTATACAAACATTAGTTTTCCTTCTTATGTCCTTTATTCTCCCTTCTTTTTCGTCGTTTTTAGGATTTATCTTCAATCGCACTTGTTGATTCAAATATTGTAAGTTCCTGCTTGGCGTTCCAATATTTTTTTTTTTTTTATTTTTTTTTTTTTTAGCAGCACCAAACCAGTCTAATGTCTAAATTTATGAGCCGTTGTAAATATTTCAGATTAAAATTGATAACTTTTAAGTAAATCTGACAAAATTCTCTATATCCGTGTAACCTTTCCCTTTCTCCTAGGACGTAATAAACGCTTGAGATTTTTTTTCGTTTTTCGTTATTTTTAATTGATGTATTGTATTCAGCTATTTTTTTGCCTATCTAGCTTTCTTGTTTTTCCCTCGGATATCGTTGTTTTCTTTGATTTTTGGGGTGTTTTTGTAGCTAAATTTACTTACCTTTTATTTTTCCAAATTTTGAGGGGAATAAATAAATATATGACGGTGTAGATTATAATTTTTAAGAGGGTTATTTGTGAAAAATCGTATCTGGATAGCAAAAAAGCACCCATCAATGAAAATGGATAGCTTATAAGATTGACTAGTGAAAAATTACCTGAGCTTCAACTGAAAAAACAAGCTCTTTCGAAGCAGGCCATACTTCCATTGTCATAATCCACTAGTTTTAATAAGCAGGCATTAGTTGCGGCCACAGTTACGATTTTTCAAGCTTTTTCCATAAAGGCATTGACTTACAAAATAATGAAAACGGTGAAATTTGTTGGTTGTTTTAAATCCACGAGTGAAATGATTCGAATTTGGCGCTAAAAACCACTAGCCTTAATCACATTCCAACTGAACCCTTGGTTTGCTTACCAAGTCTAACCAATTCTTGTCTTCTTAAAAATATCGGTCTGGTATTTTTCCGCAGGTTGCGAATATTGGAAGGAAAGCTAAGCCGACTTTTTAAACCGGCTCGTAAATAACGCTCTTTGTTCTCTGGTATTTTTTAAGTATTTTTTCCCTTTTATAGATACTAAAGAAGCATAAAATATAAGATATGCATTATATTAGGATATGTATATTGGGAGTGATTTTAAAACTAAACATTTATTGTATAGGAAGTCGGTTTGCGTGCCCTACGATGAACATCTTTTGAAAATTAGCAAAATATACAAAATTACCTAAATATATTAGGATTGAATTTATTACTCTAAAACTAAACATTAATTGGATGAGAAGTTGATTTCCTGACCTAAGATAAAATTCTTTTTAAAATTACCCCAAAAATTACCTAAATATATTAGAACTGATTTTACTACTCTAAAACTAAACATTTGTTGTATGGGAAGTTGATCTTTTCAAATTTACCAAAATTTGATGTAGTGCATTCCACCCAATTCTTTTGCCTCTATTCTATTTCTTTTGCCTCTATTCTATTTCTTTTTTATTTGTCGTAAATAACTTCTAAAACATTTTCTAAGACTAAACATAGAAATTAAAGTACAAAATTTGAGCGCCAATCCCATAAGTTTACACATAAAGTAAATCGTTCTAAATTTTACGTTTAAACATCTAGTATTCAAAATTTTAACATATCACTTTTTTAAGTC
The DNA here is from genome assembly GCF_049724085.1 of Artemia sp. Qi Xiang Cuo. Taxonomy (NCBI): domain Eukaryota; kingdom Metazoa; phylum Arthropoda; class Branchiopoda; order Anostraca; family Artemiidae; genus Artemia; species Artemia sp. Qi Xiang Cuo. Next base: position 16,064,797 of record NC_142795.1, read on the forward strand.
TACCCGCTACACTCTACCCCCCCCCTCCTTCTCTCTCTTTTATTGTGCTTTTTTTGCAGAAGTCTGATAAGACTTTATTAGTTTTCAACGAAAACTGTGTAGAAATATAAATTTTATCTTGAGATAATAGCAAATAAATAACTAATTTCACAATTTTCGATAAAAGATAAAATCTACCGTCAGACATATTTTGGGGAAATTAACAGAGGTACGAATGAATTTTATTCTCAACAACGTTAGCTCCCGGATAAGTCTTGGCCAATAAGATAACAAAGCTATGACTGTAAAATATTGGAATAATTACTCTTGTTGTTTTTTTGTTCGATTTGTGACATCAGCGAAAGCAGATAATGTCGGTAATTAATGCCTAAAATATGAATTATAATACCTTATAATAAAAGAAAAGAAAAACACTAAGTACCTGAACTCTTTTTCCTCTCAATGATATCTGTGGTAAATGCTTTTCCATCATTGTCATCTACAACAACGGTAAGGCTATAAAATATTTGCCCAGTGACTGGTGGCAAGAAGTATCTGGAATATATTCCGTCTCCGGGCTTAATATCAGGATCTGAAAATAAGGAAGCTATTAGTCTTGTTTTCTAATTAAAAAGGAAGAAAGTTATTCAAGTTACAAAGGTGCTTTATAATGAGGGCAAAAATATTGAGCTTTTTGCAGTCATTCGTTAGAAATGCCCTTTATCTTTTTTTTTGAAAATTGTGTAATTATTTTTTAGAAATTTTGATTGGAATTGAGGGACTCATTTCACATCAGAAACTGTTAAATGTATGCATATTTTTTTGACAAGTATAACCCATTAAAATCCATTCCAGGGGATAAATTCTAAAAGTTATACACCTTTTATATATGTTTTATTTATGTGGATTCTACTTCTATAGATTCTAAAGTAAGCTAAAGTGTAGCTCACATGCAGCTCATTCTCACAGATATTTATACTGAACTCCAATTATGCAGCAGGGAAGAACGAAGAATTTCAGAAATTAAAAATGGAATAGCGAAAGTTATTTATTACTAGACTAAGTGAAAAACATTAAAGAATTATTTGGGACACACAAAAAAAAGAAAAAAAAATGAAATTGAACATACCTCCATTACCACTGTCAAACAATTGAACTTCAACCATTTTGGTGGCGTTATAACGAACTATTACTCGAACTCGGGCTTGTTCCACGGGTATTCCATTGCTTAAAACCTTGAATAAAAAAAGAGCTTAAAATAAATAGAGAGGTTTAAAACTTTCAAAATCAAGCAAGTTTTATGATTGTATCCATCAAAAGCACGTAGGCACACAGCTCGATATGATTATCTGAAAAGAGTTACCCAGGAAAAAGTATTTGAAATGAAGTGCAAAAGCTGGCAATTAAACTGAGGAAAGGACCAGCACTAATACTGGCACTACAATATATATATATATATATATATATATATATATATATATATATATATATATACGTTATCTGAGACTCAAAAAAGGATATCTATCTGTAGGGCCAAAAAATATATCTGAATCTCCAAAAAAAGAAAAAAGAAAAGTTCTTTTGTCTTAAATACATTCTTAGTCTGTTCTGTCTTTGTCGGGTAAACTTCAAAAGGTTAGATTTTCGTTTTTTTTGTTGTTTTTTTTTTGCTGCTTCAATCCATACAAGCCTCCCAAGTCCACCCCGAACATCTTTTTTACTGAATACACGTCTGAGGAATGGGAAAGGGAAACTGCTAGTAAAACACCCTAAACGGTGTCTGGGCTGAGCCCCTCCCTTCTCCACGGCCATATAAGTCTAAGACGACAAAAAATTTAAGTGACACTAGACAACAGCTTTATCAGAGTTTAGTAGCTGGTACTATGTTGGGCATCACCATATCAGCCCAAGACCAGATAAAGAGCTCTTCTTTTTGGCCTTTTAAGAAAAAGGAGAGGGCTAGAAATTCTTCAATGACCCCCATCCTTTGAACGTAAAACTAATTAAATGTCATGCTGTTGGATATTGATGGTATATTTGTAAAGAAAAGGAAAGGAGAGAAAAGTGAATAAAAATATCAGGAATCAGCTAAGATATTAATTTTGAAATTCTTGGGAAGTTTCATTGACAAAGTTTAATTACTTTCTTTAGAATATTAATAAAAATATTTGTCCAAAAAGCGATTGTTTGCACAACATTTCTTTAAAAGAATTGCTGAGAAATCATCAATTTGGTGAGAAAATTCTAGATGGCCTTCGGCCTCAGAGTATAGTTACCCTTTTCTTCGTGTAGCCCTCTTAAAAAAATCAGATAAGTCTGTAAAATTTGGTCTCAAATATAAAACAAATAATTTTACTATTTGAAGAAAAATTGGAATATTCAGTCAAAATTTTGGAACAGCCGTAGCTTTGTGCAATGCTTTTTTTAAGTGTTAAAAACTAGAATACTCGAGATAGATATGGAGGAAGATTTTCATTCAGACGGATTTTAAAATTTTGCATCTCGTCCTTACCCCATACCAGTGGCGGTTCTATGCCTGGACAGAGGGGCAGCTGCCCACCCCATTTTCTTTATTTTTGACATTAAATTTATTTTATTTTATATTTTTAAACTTCTACGGTATACCTAGCCCCATCCCCCCAGATTATGATGTCTAAAACTGCTACTGCCCTGTGCTGTGGGCATCAATGAATATAAAAATACATCATTGTATCTTTTTATTATAATAATATCCTCATGTTCTGTTTCATTGCTGCTCACAACGTTTTTAAATAAATGCAAGTCGAGGTTCTTAACACAAGAGTTTGTGTTATGCTGTCTTTAAGGAAAATTAAAAAATTCCGTTTTGTTTATTCTTGATTTGAATAAAATCTTAAAAGTGCCACAACAACGAAAGCAATTTCCTGATAATCCAATTATTTTCGATTATTTTATGACAAGAGCCTACTCCTGTCTTTTTATATGTCAGGTCAAAAACTCTGTCACTTTTATATGCACTTTTGTTTTCTGTTGAGGCATTTCTGTCGAGGTAAGATACGGAAAAAGTTATAAACACCAGTATATATTTTGGTGTCCAAAATCTACGTACATTGAGGACATGTACCACGATCAAAAGTCACATACCTCTGCGTACAATACAACTGGTTCTCTTGTGGCATTTACTTTTCCATTGCAGGACGTGATCAGTCGGGCTTGAATATGTTTCTGATTTGAATTTCTTAGACGAGAAGTTACCTTGACAAAATGAGATTGGTGACTTTGGGGTTCTCTTTTAAAACTGTACTCCCATAGGCCATTCTGAAAGAAAAAAATTAGTTAAACCAAGAATTCTCGACAGGTAAAATTTTAAAACAACATCTATAAGTAGATTCTGTCTAGGGCTATTATAAAAGATGGCAAGGGCACATTTTACTGAAGAAGAATGACAGATTGCCAAAGATCTAGGGCTATTATAAAAGATGGCTAGGGCACATTTTACTGAAAAAGAATGACCGATTGCCAAAGATCTAGGACTATTACAAAAGACGGCTAGGGCACATTTTACTGAAGAAGAATGATAGATTGCCAAAGATCTAGGGCTATTATAAAATACGTCTAGGGCACATTTTAATTAAGAAGAATGACAGATTGCCAAAGATCTAGGGCTATTATAAAAGACGACTAGGCCACATTTTATTAAAGAAGAATGGCAGATTGCCAAAGATCTAGGACTATTATAAAAGATGGCTAGGGCACTTTTTACTGAAAAAGAATGACAGATTGCCAAAGATCTAGGAGTATTACAAAAGACGGCTAGGGCACATTTTACTGAAGAAGAATGATAGATTGCCAAAGATCTAGGGCTATTATAAAATACGTCTAGGGCACATTTTACTGAAGAAGAATGACAGATTGCCAAAAATTGTGCTTATTAGTTATCGATCTGAGGCCAAACGAAAAGCAGGTCTTCCCCGAATGGGTCGGGTTGAGGTCTTAAAGAAGGATTTAAAGGAAATTTAAATTTCACGGGAGGGGATGGAAAGTGAAGCTTTCAATAAATTGGGGTGGAGGACAATACACAGCTGTGTTGGCCTCAGGTGGCTTGGTGCTGCAGTGAGGTGGTAGCAGTAGCAGCCAAAATAGATAAACACTTTATTTCTTTGAATGTTTACCGACAATTACCGGTATTTAAGAGATCCAGACCCAGGCCGATGTTTCAAGAAATTTGTCCAAGGTTTACAGGAATTTCAATGTGCTTTGTTTGTCATTATCAAGTTTTCACCAAATTTTGAAGCTCTTCAAATTAATTTCATATATAAATGTTCAGACAAGATCATTCTTCTTCGTGTTTGCACTAAATATGCTTTATCACTAAGAATGACAAGCGAAGGGCTTCACTATAAGTTTAAAAATTTTAACTTCAATTCGTTTTAAATTTATCATTTCAATTCATTGGCATTTTTAAATTTCTAGCATTCATTGTGCATTTATTCAGTAAATATACACTCATTTTAAATTGAAGTAAACAAAGTTTTTCTAATGGAAGTAAAAAATGAAGCTGAAACTTACGTTTCGCAAAAATTACTGTTTCGCAGCCTGTGCAGCATTTATCTTTGAAACTAGTGCAATCAAACCGGCTGATTACGCAAAATAAGTACTTTGCCGAAAACACAAGCCAATATGAGATTTCTTGTATAGTAAAAACCTAAAGCGCCTAAGGATCTTTTCTTGCTGTATAAAAAGGAATAATAATAGGGTATTTGTATGTGATTTTAATTCATAAGGCTTGGTACAACTTTTGCAAGTGGAGTCCAATCGGCTCTCTCTTTGGTTCTAAAATGGATACCGAATTACATAATTCTTTTATAGATGAGTCTGAAGTAATAAAGTCGCTTTGGTAATATTATGTCTATAGAAATAACTTCATAATTCTCATCATAATTTGAAATTCTCCGTTTTATACAAGTAAATAACTAGATTTATCAGTTTTATAGTTTAATGAGCCATATCTGATCTTTAGTTTGAACATTACTAAAGGATATTTCTACAATTTATAATTCTATGTTACTAGCGATTGGAATTACGGATGGTGGAACGAAATAGTTGCTTTATGAGTCACCCTACTGTTTTCGTACGCTTTTTAAAGACTATTTGGTTACCAAAAGATCTCTTTCTTGCTTACGTTTTTAAGAAAACTTAAATCAAACAGTTCGTGGTAACGAACTGTAAGTAAGGAGCGACCCGGCTCAAAGGTAACCAAAACTCTAGAAAACGGTATTTTGATACAAATAGATACATCAAAAGAATCAGATTTAAATGCGTATTTCAAATATATAAGTTTCATCAAGTTTAATTTTACCCATCAAAAGTTACGTGCCTGAGAAAATTTGGCTGATTTTCAAAAAAAAGGGGGAAAGACCCCCTAAAAGTTATATAGAACCTTAATGAAAATTACACCATCATATTCCGCGTATCAGAAAACCATACAGTAGATGTTTCAAGCTCCTATCTACAAAAATGTGGAATTTTGCATTTTTTGCCAGACGTAAGATCACGGGTGCGTGTTTATTTGTTTTGTTTTTTTTTCCCAGTGGTGATCGTATAGACCCAGTGGTCCTAGAATATCGTGGGAGGGCTCATTGGAATGGAAATTAAAAGTTTTAGTGCCCTTTTTAAGTAACCAATGACCAAAAAAATAGAGGACAACTAGGCCCCCTCCCAGGCTCATTTTTTTCCCAAAGTCACCTGATCAAAATTTTGAGATAGCCATTTTGTTCAACATGTTCGAAAATATTATAAGCATGTCTTTTAGGTGACTTAATCCCCCGAAGTCCCCGGGGGAGGGCTGAAAGTTATGAACTTTACCCAATGTTAACATATAGTATTGGTTATTGGGAAGTATACAGACATTTTCAGGGGAGATTTTTCCTGGTAGGGGGGGGGGGTCGGGGGTTATGTGGGAGGATCTTTCCACGAAGGAAGTTTTCATGGAGGAAGGGACATTGCTATGAAGGGGACGCCGGACTTCCCAGCATTTATTTAAAAAAAGATCAGAAATTAAATATAAAAAACAAGTTTTTCAACTGTAACAGCCGCAACATCAAAACTTTAAACGAACAGAAAATACTACATATATGATTGGGTTCACCCCCTAGTCAATACCTCGCTCTTTAAGCCAAAGATTTTTTAGTACTTTCATAAGAGCTATTTATTCTAATTAACGGTCTTTGTGATTAAGCGGTCATTTTTAAAGAATTGGAACAAAATTCAAACTTTAGCTTAAAGAGCAAGGTATTGACTAGGGGGCGAACCCCCTAATATACGTATTAAAAATATATGAATATAGAAGTTCGTTGCGTAAGTTAATTCGTAAGTTACGTATATTTATTACTAATAAAAACGTTCGTAAATAAAATTAAACAAGTTTCGAGAAAGCCATTTAACCAATTTTAATTATTCATGTACGGTGAGCCAAGATCAAAACCTGCATTTATTGAAAAACGTTCAAAACTTAAATAAATAAAACAAGTTTTTTTTAACTGAAAGTAAGGAGCGACATTAAAACTTAAAACGAACAGAAATTATTCCATATATGAAAGGGGCTGTCCCCTCCTCAACGCCTAGCTCTTTACGCTAAAGTTTGACTTTCCCACAACTCTATTTTTTTTTAACAATAAAAAACTTTAGCGTAAAGAGCGAGGCGTTGAGGAGGGGACAGCCCCTTTCATATATGGAATAATTTCTGTTCGTTTTAAGTTTTAATGTCGCTCCTTACTTTCAGTTAAAAAAACTTTTTTTTTTTATTTAATTTTATACTAAAGGCGATCGAATGTTTGAAGATTGATGGTTGATGAAAGCTGCAGGGAGCCTTGCAGATTAATCTGCTATTTTCTACAGGCTCCGTAGTGACTTTTGGGCTCCTAAGACAACGTTTTGACTTTTTATGCGTGGGTTTAGTGTTTTCAGTAAAGTCCTAGTTTTGCATAATCATGCAAACATAAGAAAATATTACCAGTCGGTTTATCTGTGCTAGTTTTAAAGATATATACTGTTCAGACTGCGAAGTAACGATTTTCCTCGTTTTAAATTTCAAATTCGCTCTTTACTTTCTTCAGAAAACCTTAAGAAGGACAGCGAACAGTGGTTATACAACCCAGGCAGAAATGAATTTTCCTCAGTTTTCAAGAGGGGGACTATAAAGCAGCAGAAGGCACTTTACTATGGCGTGATAAATATCGCTCTGCCATTAGTGCTACCCGCGCAGAAATGTGATTTTCCTTGTGGTTCAAGGTGGGCTGTAAGTCATCAGTTTCTGGTTTTCTGAAAAGCCAATTTAAATTATGCACACTTTTCGATTTGACGCCATTTTTAGGGGTTTCGTACTGTTTTTTAAGTTCTCAAAAATGTCTTCTCATAATTCCAAATTCTTTTCGGGTGACTCTAAATAAAAACTAGTGCTTCCAAAGTAGTCTTACATGGGAAATGTTTTTCTTAAAACTGTTTCTTTAGAAAAATTATTTTTAAATTTAGTCTACTATGGGCCAAGATTCGCTCTTTACCAGGCTACAGCTATTGCTACATCCATGATTATTTTAATTTGTCATATTAAATGGTCATTTTCTTCGTTTTGAATTAAATAACACGTGCATTTCAGACGTAAAAGATTCGAAATTTGTTACCAATAGATATTTTCCAAGGGACACCTTAATATGAAAACATAGGGGAGGAGGGCAACGCATGTTTTACCCGAAATTTTTTAATTTCCGCAGACTAACCCTTTTCTAAAAGTTTCTGCAAATATTTGAAAACCAGAAAAGGTCATTTCCACTCTTATCGCCCTCTAATTGCATTCTAGTTTTCTGAAATTTGTCAAAAACTGATACTGCTTGTGAGGGGGTACCGGCTTTTACAAACCGCGTACACAATGTGGCGCAAACCAAGACTGGCCGGACGGTGCCAAGCGTTATAGGGAATGGGCCAAGCGTCGCAGAACTGTGCAGCAGACGTGGCGCTCTGACATGTACTCCAGGAGGTGGAAAGTGGACGACCCCTCGCTCTCTAGACAGTGTGTTTTAACTGAAAATCTTGACGTAAGGTCGCAGTTGGGTCGAAATATTGGGCAGTTTTCAAAAAGGGAAGAATCATTAGAAGAAAGATTCTAACAAATTAAAGAAAGAAAAACAACTTTTAAATAATGCACAATGGAAAAAAATGCTAAAAATATGCCAAGAAGAAAAACATTGAGCTTAGTCATAATTATCAAAAACTGGCCCAATTCTGATGCCTAATGGCTCCATATTTTTAATGGAAAGTTTTAAACAGGATGGCAATTTGGTAGCAGTCAAGTTGGAAAGCAGTCAATTCTGTTTAGAAAAACAGAATGAATCAATGTTTAGAAAAAAGGAAATACAAGTAAAATCAAATAAATTAACACATATAAAGAAAATAACGATAATATAGAAGACTAGTTTTACTTTTATCTCCAGTGCCAATTCTTGAAATTAATAAAATAATAGAATACTTTGCTGAATTTGTCTTTGATTGTCCCCTATAGAAAAATCCATCCTATTCCTCTCTTATCTGTTTTTTAACTTATTTATATTGTCGTTGATTGTATTTATTTTTTCTCTTATTGTCTGTTAAAAAGAAGAAATTAACAAAAACAGATGGAAAGGTAAATAAGGAATTAAAGATCGAGTTTCACTTCACGTTGCTAAAAGAACAGTTCACACACAGAGCATAATAATAATTCACACTTACTTACGTTTAGTCTACCCTCTTAAAAAAAATTCGACCCATCCCTCTTTTACCTCCTCTTTATTCTTCCTATCACTCTGATGAAAAGACAATCTACTGAAGATAGATTAAAGGTATATATATATATTATGGAAATTCAGACCTACAACTTCAACTGATAAAAAAAATGAATCAGGTCCCTCATTGCTTCAACTTTAGAAAACCTCTTTTAGAGTTTTCTTTATCCATTGCACTGGCAAAAAATGCAGATTTTATACATTTAGATTCCAATGTGGATTTGGAATCATTTCCTCATTATGTCAGCCCCCCCCCCCCCCAATTAAGGCTGCAGTCAATCTGAAGGGATTAGTAGATGAAATACTTTCCATCAGGAATCCAACTTTATAGCTTCAACTAACATTAAAGCAACATTCTCCAAAACAGGAAGAGCCTACTGATTTGTGGATGATACTCGAATTGCAAATTGGCACTTGAATCAGGTGGCATTTGAGTCACAACGAATTATTTTTTTTTGTCTTGAGTCCGTTAATTCAAATAGATTGAATTCATGCCGTCGATTTTATGTTTATTTTTTATTACCATTTTGCTTCGTTTTTCTCTACAAAAAATAGTAGGATTGAAAGGTAAAGAGATATTTAAAACAAAATCCAACTTACAGTTTCAACTAGCACCAGTTGGATGAAATACAAGGAGTCGTGGACAGGGGGAACGCCCTATTTTTTTATTTTTTTTTACAGAAATAAAAACAAGAAACGAAGAATGATAGACTAATGGCTAAATAAACAAATATTGAATGATCACTTACAGCTTCAACTGATACAAGTGGGGTGAAATATAAGGCTGCAAGAGAATCTTCTGATTTGCCTTCGTGTGTCACCTTTTCTGGCGATGTAAGCCATAGCTGTTTGACATGTGGATTGTCTCGACTATAAAAATAGAGCGCAAAAAGAGTATCCCTCCCAAGGGACGGATCAAGGTAGAAGGTGCCGTTTGCAGTTGATTGGGTCGAATCCTGATACTCGGCTTCATGTATCTAAAATACGAAGAATATCTATAGAAAAATATATAAAATGGAAGGTGAGACCCAGGGCTCTGCCTCGGGCCCTCAAACTATTCAATTTCAAAAACAGTAAAAGCAGTGCTCCAATTTCTTTTCCGAGTTAGGAAATCACTTTCAATACTCAAAATGGAATCAAACATAAATGTATCGTTTCCTTTTTTCGGCGCAATCACCTCACTGTAAAACATCTGAGTTCAACATAACGAGCTTTACTCCAAGAGAATGAAAATAATGCTTTCTGATCGCAAATAAATGATTTGAACAATTTTATTTTCATAAGCTTTGATTTCTAAGATTTACATGTGTTTAGATTCTTTTTCGGTATTTTGTGCCACAATTCAGGCACTCTTTTCTATCCAGTACCTGAAAAATTCTTTGTATCCTATATCCTCATAATCTGTTCATTTTGTGCATCATAATTTTGACCTAGATTATAGAAGTGTTCAGATTAGGGCAGGGACACTGAGTTCTTGTGCAGTTCCACTATGACGAAATTCAATAACAGCCATCATTACATCAACAAGCCCGATCATCACGGGCAGATGGGACATGGGTCTAACTCTCTTCGATTCCATAACGTCTACATAACTAGCAGTTTCAACGGTCGTTAAGTATTTTTGAAGTGAATAATTGATTTTAAGAGATGAAGTCACGTTTTAAAGCGTCAAGTACACTTGCACTTATCGACAGAAAGATGCACTGACATCCCCCTTATAGTTAATGTGCAGCTTTGCAATTATATGAATAAATGAAAATTCCCTTTTTGATATACTCATATATTTATTTCATAATATATTTACTTCGAATATCCTAATTTCAGCCTAGATTACAAGAATGTTCATACTAGAACAGAAACACTGGGCTTTTCCCAGTTGGTTTATGATGAAAACCATGAGCAGTCATAAGTGTATTACCAAGTCCGATCGACATTGACTATTTGAATTACGCTTATTCCATGGCTATTAACCGTAGTTCTACCCTAGAATGGATAAATGAGAGACTATATGTCAACAAGTGAAATGACATCATTTTAATACAACTCTGAAAAAGGCTTATGCCAGCTTTGCCTCTCATTCAGACTCTCTGTCTTGGCTTTTTCTCCAATTATAAAAAAACAAGTTTTTTCAACTGAAATTAAGAAGCAACATTAAAACTTAAACGAGCAGAAATTGTTACGCATATGAGGGGGTTCGCCCCCTAGTCAATACCTCGCTCTTTACGCTAAAGTTCGAATTCTGTTCCAATTCTTTAAGAATGACCCTTGAATCACAAAGGCCGTTTAATTAGAACGATAGCTCTTATGAAAGTACTAAAAAAAAATTTTAGCGTAAAGATCGAGTTATAGAATAGGGGGCGAACCCCCTCATGTACGTAATAATATTTGTTCGTTTTAAGATTCAATGTTACTCCTTACTTTCAGTTGAAAAAACTTTTTTTTTTTAATTTAATTTCTGATCGTTTTTTAAATAATGCTGGGAAATCCAGCACCCCCTTCACAGACATATCCCTTCCCCCAAGGAAACATCCTCCATGGAAAGATCCTCCTTTTTCGAAAATAAGGCACATATTTTCAGCCTCGTAACTTTTGTTAGGTTACACTAAATTTGAAGAAACTTATATATTTGCAATCAGCATAAAAATACGATTCTTTTGATGTATCTACTGGTATAAAAATTCAGTTTTTTAGAGTTTCGGCTACTATTGAACCAGGTCGCTCCTTACTTACAGTTCGTTACCACAAACTGTTTGATCAGCCATGGCCCTTCACTTTATAGGTTTTTCTTACGGAAGTAAAGAGTGATTTTTTTTTTATCCCTGGAGAATATCCAGTTTTGGGGTCGGTTTTCTGTTTTCAGTTTTCTGTTTGTTTTTTTGTTTTTTTTTGCAATCTGATTTCTCTGAACAATATATCAAAATATTGTTTTTCCATGTTTTCAAGTGATCATTAATGTAAATAAATCGTAGAATCTGCAATAGGCTACATCCAAAAAGAGTTTGTAAATCATCATTAAAAAACCTTCTGTCACGAGTAAGTAAATGAAATATATAAGATTAAATTAGTAAGACACCTTACGATAGCGCTGTGGTTAGAGACGTTCTCGCTCAACGGAGGGGAGACGGTTCAATCCCACCTGTCGTAAGGAAATTACTTTGAAAAATTTCATTACATAATTTTTTGAATTTTCACTGAAATACCTTTATTTGTGTTTCCAAAAAGAGAAGAAAAAAGAAGCAAAATTTATTCATTAGATTTATTGTCTCCTCTATTTTCATGAATTTGTGCTACTGTTTAAAACACTGTTCTTTGCCGGATTTAATAATCTAGTGTGCTAAGACGAGATTTTGTCCGCCCAGATCCCTACTCGGATCCCTGTCCGGACCCATCAGATATTTCCTGTTGACTATTAATGGTCATATTTTGGTCAGAACCACAATGATTATAATGATCATTCCGTCATTATGGTAATATTTGGGATTTTATATGGGATATATCATCATTTATTGGACTTGCGATTGTTTTTATTGAATGCTTTATGCTGCTTTTGGTTGAAAATAAAAACACAAGTTTTTTTTTAATTGAAAGTAAGGAGCGACATTAAAACTTAAAACGAACGGAAATTATTCCATATATGAAAGGGGCTGTCCCCTCCTCAACGCCTCACTCTTTACGCTAAAGTTTTTTATTGTTTTAAACAATAGAGTTGTGAGAAACAGTTAAAGCTTAGCGTAAAGATCGAGGAGTTGGGAAAAAATGAGCGTGAGAGGGGGCCTAGTTGTCCTCCATTTGTTTGGTCATTAAAAAAGGGCACTACAACTTTTAATTTCCGTTCGAATGAGCCCTCCCACGATATTCTAAGATACAATCACCCCTAGGGGAAAAAACAAAACAAAACAAAAACAAATAAACACGCATCCGTGATCTTTCTTCTGGCAAAAAATACAAAATTTCACATTTTTGCAGAGAGGAGCTTGAAACCTCTACAGTAGGGTGGTCCTGTGATGCGCTGAATCTGATGGTGTGATTTTCATTAAGGTTCTATGACTTTTAGGGGGTGTTTCCCCCTTTTTTCCAAAATCAGGCAAATTTTCTCAGGCTCGTAACCTTTGATGGGTAAAACTAAACTTGATTAAACTTGTATATTTGAAATCAGCATAAAGATCTAATTCTTTTGATGTATCTATTGGTATCAAAATTCCATTTTTTAGAGTTTCGGTTACTATTGAGCCGGGTCGCTCATTACTTACAGTAGGAGCGAACTGTTTGATATATCTCGTTTATCTTGTCTTATTGATTCATTAAATAAAAAAATTCAACTGAAATTGAGGAACAACATTAAAACTTAAAACGAGCAAAATTATTATATATGAGGGGGGTCGCCCCTTTCTCAAAACCTCACTCTTCACGCTAAAGTTTGTAGTACTTATAAAAAAGTTTCTTATTATTCAAATTAAGCGACCTTTGTGTTTCAGGAGTCATTCTTAAAGAAGTGGGACAGAATTCAAACTTTAGCTTAAAGAGCGAGGTGTTGAGGAGGGGACAACCCCTGAAACCCCTCGAAAGTGGGGTTAGGAAAATGACTTTAAAAATGTGTAAAAAATTTGTCTATATTCATTTTTGTTATTTTTTTACGAGTCGGGCAAACGTTTAGGTGGGGGGGGGGGGGTCAAAATCCTTACCCCCCCCCTGGGTACGTCCTTGCATACATCCCTTCAACTATATTTTTTTCTGCCAGGACTAGCAGCTTACCACAAGATCAGAGGGAGATGTATAGTGTCCAGTACCTGTAAAATTCTAAAAAGTATGGCTTTACTGAAAACACAAAACCGATAGAAACAGGATGTTCTTATAGATAAAAAGAAATCCATAAATAACCTGCAGAAATAAAAGATTAATTGATAAGTGTCTCTGTAGTCCTTCGCCTGTCATTACATCGATGAATTTTAGTATAAATTTCTATTCTCTAAACAAAACTCAAGTAATCTCAGTTTTCAGTAAATGGCAAGGTTTTAGAATCCTACAGATATTGGACAATATCATGGATCAGCTTATTTAAGCCAGTTTTGTAGATAGGTTATATCTTTCATAGTCTGCGAAGCAAAAAAAAATCGTTTTAATTTTCAGCTTCACTCTTTACCTCTGTTAGAAAAACTATTTTTTTAAAATTGATTCCATATAATTGCGACACAATGATGTGCTATACTATCTTTAACATGGCTTCAATTCCCTTAGATTCAACTACGCTTTGATAGCCCCCGTGAAGTCTTTTTAAAATTGTTAAGTGATTGAGTCGCTTTTTGAGGCTTCAAGTACCCTTGCCATTATCAACAAAAAGATCCATTGGCCACCTCCTAATAGTTGGTGTGCAACTTTTCAAAAATATAAACAAATAAAGATGCACTTCGTTCATATGTTTCGTTTATAATATTTTCATTTCGTGTGTGTCAACTTCGACCTAGATTAAAGGATGCTCATGCCAGAACAAGAACCTAAGGTTCTTCTGCAATTACTTTATGATAAAATCCAAGAGCAGCCAAAAATATATCGCCAAGTCCAACTATCATCAACGGGCTGGACATGGTTCTCATAGATTCAACAGCGCTTAGATAGCCCCGGTTTTATACAGTGACTAATTCCACTGCAGTGACTAACTAAGTGATTAAGTGATTTCAAGTGCTTACGCTGCTTTTTGAAGCTCCAGGTACCCTTCTCCTTATCAAAAGAAAGGTCCACTGCTCCCCCCTCTTATAGTTGGTGTGAAAATTTGCAATAATAAAAATAAATGAAGCTGCACTTTGATTATGTGTTCATTTCACAATGTTTATTGTGAAAATCTCAATTTTGACCCAGATTATAAGAATATTCCTACCAGAACAGGGACATTGGGCTCTTCATCACTTCCTCTGTGATGAAATCCAAGTGCAGCCATAAGTGCATCCCCAAGTCCGATCATCATTGACAGATGTGACATGGGTCCAACTCCCTTGGATTCAACAACGCTTAGATAGCCCCCAGTTTCAGCAGTAATCAAGTCTTGGTGGTCAAAGGCACTTGTGTAAGCTATAACTGATATATGAACTTTCTTCCTTTTTGCTTGGCTGATAGCTGCCTGGACATCGTTGGCGTTGCTTGTCCCACTTGTAACAAGGATAATTACATTGCCTGAAGCAGATTTCCCACTTTTCTCGAAAAGCTGAAAAATGAAGAATGAGTCAATCAATTCAATTTATTCAAATAAAAACATAACACAAACATCAATAACAATAAAGATCCTAGAAGAGAATTTGTTAAGGACCAAAAAAAAGAAAAAATTATTGTGAAACTGAAAAAAAGATAGAAGAATAAAACATGGGTAAATTAAAGCAAATTGGTTAAAAGTTTAAAGATTAAATTATATTATCAAGTTTTGTTACATTTTTGAATCTCGAAAGCTCCTAAAATGTAATTAATACAAAAATGCACCTCAAATTCCAAAATGTGGTTCTTATTTTTCTGAGAATTGTCTCCCATAATTTACTGTGTTTGTCCGGAGTTCACGTTTGGAGTCAATAAATGAATTTAGAAAAACTCCTAAAAGGTAATACAAAAAAATACACCTCAAATTCCAAATAGGTTCTTATTTTTCTGAGAATCGTCTCCCATAATTAACTGTCTTTGTCCGGAGTTCACGTTTTTTATGTTATTTTAGCGCCTCAACCGCAAAAGTGACTTTAAGGCATCCTGAATCTCCATCAGGTGATGAAAACCAGCAATGCCTCTTCTCTGTATTTTTTCTTGCCTTTAAAGCCTTTTATTATTTTTGGAAATTAAAACAAACTAAATGATGTGCGAAAAATAGAAGTAAAGTAAAATGACAATTGTTAGAAAATTTCTCATTCTGCCTAACTTATTCTTTTCCGTTTGACGGAAAAACATGGTTGTCATCGCCTTCATAAATTCATCCTTATTAGGACTCATTGGATCTGTAAGCTAGACCAAATGTTGGGGAGGCATTTCAATTTCTTACTGGCTCCTTTCCTGCTTACAAGGCTTCAAAGATCCTGCGATTAGACATTTTTAGATTAACCATGACAAATCTTGCTTATCTAAGTTTAAAAATCCAAACTCAGATTAACCACATTTTGCTTATTTTATGCACTTAAATAGCATTCGCATTTCCATAAAAATGATATTGCAAGCCCCTGTTTTTTATTAACTGGGCCCTGTTTTGGCTCAACCTCTAGTCAAAGTAAAAATAGGCCCTAGTAGGGCCCCAGCAGTAATATAGCCAGACAGGGAGGATCTAGAGTTTCAAACCTAAACAAGAGAAAAATTAAATTCGTATAAATTATTGGGTACTATACTCTAATAGAAATTATTATTAAACATTTGCGTTCCAGAGAAATTTTTTGTTTAAAATTTCAAATATAAATAGTTAATGGAGCGTGGTTTGCCAGTATACCAAAGTATAAACACATACTGAACAAGTACTGACAAAACTTATCCTCTCCGCACAAAAAAAGTGACCCTTTGTCCGCGTCTCCTGAGACGATTCCATACCTATGCGAACCTGGCGACTAAATCACAAGTTCCGCAGGTGATTTACTTGTTCCGTAAAAGCTGTATTAAATTTAATTTATTGGCTCGGAGCGATTAAGTAGTACAACATTTTCCTTCGAGAGGCGCTGAGGTACGCGGGGTCACTTTTGGAGAGCTTTGACTGTACTTGTTCAGTGGATGATTATACTTTGCAGTATACGTACCCTAGAACAAGAGAAGGGTTTGGTGGAGGTGCACTGGAGTCTAGTGGAGATACGTGCTGCATTGTGTTTAGATACTTGGCATAAGGGCTAGTCAAGAATTTCTTTATTTTTGGGGATATTCATTATCTTCATAGAGATACTAAGGAAACGTACCTCAGCCCCATTCACGCGAATTAAATCCAATTCTTCTTATTTTTTAACAAAACCACATTTCGCGACCTAACGAAATTTTTGATAGTACCATACTTAGAAAAAGATAAGCGTTCAAAAAATCCTTACATAAAATAAGTTACCAACGGAAAGCTGAGTCTGCTATTCATCATCGGGTTGTTTAGTTGTTTATTCAGTTGCCATTTCACCGTTGCTTAAGAAGTAGCCTCCTATTCTAGTTTGTACTTTTAAGGTTTGTCTTTTTGTTTCGTTCTTAGAACTTTTATCTACATTTTATTCCTTTTTTTGCACTGGGGACCTCTTTTGCGGAGATCCCGGCCAAAATATTGGCATTCGTCTCTGTTTTACTACGTTGTCCTATATTTTCCAAAATGAACTTTTCAGCTTCGATTTGAAACAGAAGTAAACCGATTTTTCATCGATGGCGCTATACTTGCCGGACTAAAATTATTAACTTATTAGAATCAACCTTTACAAAAACATTTGGCTTACCTTAATTGACTCAGAGACAACACATTCCAAGCACTTTTCAGCTTTATTTTCTGGATATTCCGGAATTTTAGCAACCACTGACTCCCGAATTTTGGCACTAGACAGGGAAACAGTTGAGTTTGTTTCAGCTCTAGCTCGATCTGTGAAGGAAACTATGCCCAGTTCAGTTCCATTAGATAGGTCTCGTAAAATAAAACGTCTGCTTGCAATACGAATAAACTTCCATACGTCCTAAAAGAAAGGGTTTTTAGATCCTCTTTCCAAAGAACAATTTCGGAACTTGATATGGACCGTTCAGAGGTCAGATTTACAGTTGCATCAATTGGGGGGGGTGGATATACTCCTCTTCTCCTAGATTTTGAAAATAACTTTCCCTCTTTAAATTTCCAAAAATTGATGCCACAGTAGGTTTGGCCAAGTCCTTAAAACAAACAGTCGATAAAATTCAAAATGAAATAAATATTGATTTTTAACAAAAATCATCTGGTAAAAAAAATTCCTAAATTTCTTAGCTTTTAGTTAAGTTCGTGGGTCTGTAAAATGCTCTTTAGTGAATCTCAATAGATTTAGGATATTTGATTGTATGAATAAAATTTTCAGCTGGTCAAGATTCGATTGTTGAAAAATTTCTTCATTGTGATTTTCCTTTTTATGATTTTCCGTTTTTCGCCTATAATTTTTTTCGTTTTACTTAAAGCTTGAATAAATTCATAATAGATTTAGTCAATCTAGCTTCCAATAACATAGTTTAGCGTCTTATTATATAAAGACATCTTTTTTTGTTCTTTTTGTGGTTAATCCTTACTTTTAGTGAACATTTTTATCAGTGTACAGAGTTAGCCAGGGAAGTGCTCTAACGCTAAAAGATCAAATAATGTAAAACATGGACTTACGTCCATGCACATTACTGTCCTACGGCTAAAATAAAAACTGGAAAAAAGCAGAATGCTTAATAACAATGGAGTTTTTATAGTCTAAATCAATCATTAAACATTACTGGCCGTTTAGTGAGGCACAATTCCAAATACCAGTGAAAAGACTTCGAAGTTAAATTACCACCCATCTGGTAATTTTATTCCAAGGGGTAATTTAAGTTAATGTACCCGCTTATTTACCAGATGATACGTAGTGCAAGTTAGTACCAAACAGAAAAAGAGAAATTACTGTTCCATACTTTCGTGCTAAAGTGTTCTTTAATTCAATTGGCTTATTTTTGTGACGTATTTTAGTTATTCAATCGCGTTATTACTTAAGCGTATGTCGGAAAAGGAAGCCAAATAACATCTCCTTCTGAAACTGTTCTTACTATGTCAAATTTCAGGCAAGTAAAAAAAAAAAAACTGATCGGTTCTTTCATACAAAATTTTAAATCGGTAAGAAGAACAATTGTTTTAAGTCACAATATATTTTACATGCAAACTCTCTGTTTGAACCTGAATGCTCAGAAACTACCCTACAAAATAAGTAAACCTACCGCACATTTTACTATCATTACTTTACTTACATACTTATTTTTACTTACATAGTATTTACAGTACTTGGCATTTACGTCACATTACTTATTTTACTTATGTAGTTCTTTCATTGCTTGATTCTTACATTACATTACTTATTTTACTTACATACTATCGCTGTTTATATTACTCTACCGCACGTTTCAGGAATGATTCCTTGAGCTTTGGATTCTTACTCGTTTAAGGCCAGTTTAATCTTGAATTCATTGTAAAGCTTCTTTTGCATTCATTGTGAATCGTAATAAGCTAGTAGCCAATCTTTTTTTTATCCTTGCAGATATCGAATTATCTCTCTATAACAATTATCAACAGATATTGAAATGAAACTTCAACATTATTGCAAACCTCAAAATCCATCAGATCAGGTGATTTGCCTTCCTAATGCGGGGCTCCCACGGCGTCAATAAAGTTAATAAAGTTTGTCATGAAAGTGCGAACCATAAAGTTTGTCCCGCTCACACAAGGATTTCACCTTTTTGACTTAACAGCAGTTTTTCATAGAAAGTAACTGAAATACTCAAACATGGAGCTGAGAAAACCATCTCCTTTAGCATTTTTTTCCTTTTCATAGAAATAAAAATATTTTTTGTTTCTTTTACCAAGCTAAATATTTAAATAAGTATACACGATTATATTTGTAGAAACTAATTAGTATGTTGTTTACTTGACACGTTCCACACGTTTTCTGCTATTGGTTGAACTTTGCAGACTTTCTTGAAAAAGTTAAATAAAGTTTAACTTCTTTCCGACTGCAATAAAGTCAACAAAGTTATGCGAGGAAAACGGTTTATTAACTTTGTGGACAGCTTTATTAACTTGATTGACGTCGTGGGAGCCCCGCTTACCAAGGTTGACGAAATTAGTAAAATCTTAGTAAAAATTATTAAAATTAGTCGAAAACCGAGTCGAAAATTAGTAACCCCCCCCCCCAAAAAAAAATCCTGGATCCGCTCTTGATAAGACGTTATGCAAAGAGAAAGGAGACATCACTGTTTTATACCTCCATGTTAAAAAGCGTGCTTCAATTACACTGGTTAACTTTGCGACGTCAATCATCATAATTTTTAGCCAATCACATTATTCCTTAAGTGTATGCCAGAAAAAGAAGCCAAGCAAACATGCCTTTTACTCGCTATTGTATTTACCCAGTAGCGGTCTTAGACCTCATAATGGGGGGGGGGGGGCAAGGTGTACCATAGAAGTGTAAAAAATATAAAATACAAGGAATTTAATGTCAGAGGGGGTAGAGGCAGCTGCCCAGGCCTAGAACTTCCACCGTATTTACCTGTTGTTTCTATGTAAAATTTTGAGCCCGTACAAAGAAATCAAATCCTGATTTTTTTATGAAATTTTAAGAAAATAAAAATTTTGGAATTTTGTATATCTCTGTCTCTCTGTGCTTATGACTGTCTCTTCTTTATAATACCGACTCTGTGATATGCCTTGGTGTTTCTGGGTGGCCCTGTAATGGAAAATGGTATTGTTTTGCATGGGACTTCCGTGTTAACTACCCATTAAATTCTTGTTCTTCTGTCAGAATGATTAAACCTTGCTTAAACTTACAAACGAGTCTCACATGTCTCATATAAACATGCCTTTATTGTTGCAACACAGAGACATTGTCAATCATGAAAGGATGTGTTAGAACAAATTGAGCGAATGGATGTAACATAAATCATTTTCTAAATAGTTCCAAAAAGGGTTTGAGATGACACAATTATTTTGTAAATATATGCTAAATTCCAGAGCTCAGTTATAAATAATTATAATCAGTACTTCGTCATTAGTTCTGTTCGAAGACAATGAAAACAAAACTATGAGCAAATGGTGTAACTATAATTAGTTCAAATAGTCAGCAAGCTCCTTTCATGTATTATAAGCATTTTTGGGGCTAAATTTGTTGTCATTCCCATTTAAGGTATGGGTTTAAGTAGTAATAGCAAAAATGAAAAAAAATGATTAATGATCATTAATGATACGTAATTGAGTTCTGGCACACCCATAGCAACAAATTGATGGGGGGGGGGCGCAAAAGAACATTTTCAAATTGTCAAGGGCTAATTAATATGACTAAACACTTGAGTTTATATTCACTTTAAAACATTTTATTGGTGAAGTAACGAGAGGCATGGGAGTCCATGGGACTGGGACTATAAGATAGCTGGGTCAGTTTTTTCGTAGCCATGGAATGTAGAGAGAGATTTTCATAGGTTGTGTAAGTCTGTAAAGCATTATTTTTACTTTGATATGTGATTTAAAAAGACTATTCTTACTTGTAGGGCTTAGCGCTAATTAGTGTTTTATTTTTATTTATTTGTTGTTTTTGTAGCCATGGTACGGGGGGCTTCTGTGCCAAATAAATATATATCTATCTAAATTTGGCGTCTCGTTATTACAGATTTTTCCCTTGACCCCCCTCCCTCACTGCGTACGTCCATGAGCGTAAACAAGTATACTTTCCGTGTGTCTGATATAATCTTTTAAAAATATCTGACAAAAAATTGGTAAGTCTTAAGACTGAACTTGGTAAGAAGACAACTCTTGTGCCAGCATTTTAAGTAAATTAGTTCAGCGTTTACAGATGGAATCAACTTGCGTCTTTTTTTTAATACTAAAACTACAAATACAATTTTTTGACTTCTACCACTGTCGTAGACCTCTGAACAAGGAAGAATTTCAGACTACATATTAGTATTTGTTATTTAAGGGTTAGTGTGGAATTGACCATTTCATTTCAATTTGAGGAAATCCATATTTGGCAGTCCTTTATTGCTGATCTTCAATTTTCATCTGTCAATTTTAATAACTTATAATTTCCAAGTTATGTCTTGCCATAAGTTGCTTGTGCCAAAAGGTCAATCTTTCAATGACAACTGAGGGCCCCCCTACTTATTTCAACCATACTTCACTTGTAACTAGTCATCATAGTCATGTCACAACAATCTTTGAATTATTCAAGATCTACTCTTTGATATTCGCAAATGACAAGGTGTCCGACAGTTAAATTGCAACTCGGAATTCACCCTGTAGATGTTTTTTAGATAGACTCTCCATTTGTACCCTAGTCAAGAGGGGGTACACTTCAGCTGCACGTAATAACTATCTTTAACCCTTACCCTTCTGCCTGTGTGCGGACTATTGTAGAAGTTATTTATTATCAGCGGGGTAATTCCGTGTCTTTGTGTTTTCTGCGGCACCTTAATTAAATTTTTCCTGTTCGTTAGAAGTTCATTTCAAAGCTACCCAAGGTTTTTAGCAGTATTAAAAGCTACAGGGTTTAAACCCTACTGAGTTAAGAATTTTAGAAGCTACCAAATAGGAAGTAACAGATGAAGCTTATTAGATGAAGAGTCGGTAATTTACTGGTGGCTAGGCTGCCAACTTTAATAAGTTGTCGAAATGTAATAAATCACGCTTAACATTAATGTATTGCCATGTCAAAAAATAGCTCGAATTTCTTTCATGCCATATATCTTAGCAACATAATTGAGCTGTTCACAGCCCTAAGGAAAAACCCCAAATAAAGAACAAGTAAACTGAAATGGTTAACAATTTTCTTTTCATTGAGTGGTAAATAAGGTTTTAGAACTCATTTTTGACAAAATGTCAAATGTGTTTGAACACACTATTTGCTCTCGAACCTCTAAGTAGCGTTACATCCTGACGAGAATGACTTTTTTTATTTGTTTGCAATATCATTCCATTAGCTTCAAAAAGTCAGGAATATGTACATCCAAACGGGAATTGTGTTGCGTATGTCAAAATAACTTCATAAAAGGGTATTCATATTCATGTTTTAATTACTATCCTGTTTTATCTTAAGTCATATATCAAAGGGTACAAATCCCCTCCCTCTCAAGAAACAACACCCATGTTCTTAAAACATCATTGTTAGTTTTTGTAACAGAATACATTTCAATTATCTGTTGAAAATACACGGTGCGCCTTTCTAGTGAAGGGTTTTCTTTGTAATAAGTGTGGACCAAATGAATTTTCTCTCGTATCTTGCAGTCTGAAGACAAGATTATCTTTCCAACAGCATGAACCTCTTTTGATATATCTTATAACGCGCTCTAAAGATTAAAAAAGGGATTGTGTTTCTCGATATAATAATATCTTAGAAATCGGATCAATGAAAGGTGGAATCATATTTTCAAATTCAAGAATGCATTTCCTTAATAAATCCCCACAGATTGACCTTTTGACAGAATCCTCTACCCGAAGCTTTAAGATTATCCTGATAAGTTTTTGCACTGCTCATATTTTTTCCTTTTTTCGAATTTAGCCCAAAGAAACCCACCCCCCCCCCACCCAATAAGTTTTCCTAACAAACTAGTAAATAGGAGTATAAGTTCAATAATTATATGCATTTTCTTACAAAACAGGCACGTTTCATGCAGAAACAAGTAAAATCAGAGTGTATCATTAGTACTAGTTGCTTAGATAGTTGAAAAGGTCAAAACCTCGTTCAAGTGCGTATCTATTCACACTACCAATTTAGAAAAACTCCTTTTTCCAGTGGTGGATCCAGAGGAGGGGAGAGGGGGGCACGCGCCCCCCTTACGTAGTCTAAAGTAGTGTAATTTACTTAATAAACGCGAGTTTGCGTTAATTAAACCTGCTCCTAACGCAAGTTTATCGAATCAACCTATTTTGCCCCCCCCCTTCTAAAAAAATCCTGGATCCGCCCTTGTCTTTTTCTCTCATCCAATCATTACTTTTTATTTTGGAATTGTGTAATTATTAAATAGCTCATCCTATGGTGGGGCAGTGGGTTTGATCCCAGCCTGATAATACGGGACCCAAAGTTCGAACTCAGCTGTAGCAACACACCAGAGTTGTATACATACATACAAAATAGACATTATAAAAAATAATCAAAAATTAAACATTATAATAACACCAACAACATTAATATTATAAATCTAAATAACATTAAGATAAAAATAGTACTATTAGTATTATGATATTAATTCCAAATAATAATGTTAATAATTAAATACTATCATAAAAGATAGTTCTGTTTTTTGTAACAGATCTATAAACAATTTATCGAAACTATCTTACCCTATCGAGCATGGCAGATCCTGTGTCGAGGGCAAGGACAAATCGAATTTTTCCCGGCTTTATGTATTGGAACTTGACATCCTTAATGGGTACAGGATTCCTGCAATTAACAATACAAGACCCATGAAAACATAATAAAATCCAGGGAAACAATTTCAAATAAATTGCAGTGATACAAGTTATGAAAATCTAATAGAATACAGTCATACAATCTTAATCAAACAGTTCGTGGTAACAAACTGTAAGTAAGGAGCGACCCGGCTCAATGGTAACCGAAACTCTAGAAAACGGGTTTTTGATACCAATAGATACATCAAAAGAATCAGATTTCAATGCTGATTTCAAATATATAACTTTCATCAAGTTTAGTGCTACCCATCAAAAGTTATGCGCCTGAGAAAATTTGGCTGATTTTCAAAAATAGGGGGAAAGACCCCCTAAAAAATATAGAACCTTAATGAAAATCACACCATCATATTCAGCGTATCAGAGAACCCTACTATAGAGGTTTCAAGCTCCTATCTACAAAAATGTGGAATTTTGCGTTTTTTGCCAGAAGAAAGATCACGGATGTGTGTTTATTTGTTTTTTTTGTTTTTTTTTCCCCCAGGGGTGATCGTATCGACCCAGTGGTCTCAGAATATCGTGGGAGGGCTCATTGGAACGGAGGACTCATTTTTGATACCAATAGATGCATCAAAAGAATCAGATTTCAATGCTGATTTCAAATATATAACTTTCATCAAGTTTAGTGCTACCCATCGAAAGTTACGCACCTGAGAAAATTTGGCTGGTTTTCAAAAATAGGGGGAAAGACCCCCTAAAAAATATAGAACCTTAATGAAAATCACACGATCATATTCAGCATATCAGAGAACCCTACTATAGGGGTATCAAGCTCCTATCTACAGAAATGTAGAATTTTGCATTGTTTGCCAGAAGAAAGATAACGGATGCGTGTTTATTTGTTTTTTAGTTTTTTTTTTCCCCAGGGGTGATCGTATCGACCCAGTGGTCTCAGAATATCGTGGGAGGGCTCATTGGAACGGAAATTAAAAGTTCTAGTGCCCTTTTTAAGTGACCAAAAAAATGGAGGGCAACTAGGCCCCCTCCCACGCTCATTTTTTCCCCAAAGTCATCCGATCAAAATTTTGAGATAGCCATTTTGTTCAGCATGGTCGAAAATATGATAAATATGCCTTTTAGGATGACTTAATCCCCCGAAGTCCCCGGAGGGAGGGCTAAAAGTTATGAACTTTACCCAATGTTAACATATAGTATTGGTTATTGGGAAGTATACAGACGTTTTCAGGAGGGTTTTTTTGTGGTAGTGTGGGGGGAGGGTGTGGGTCGGGGGGTATGTTGGAGATCTGTCCATGAAGGAAGTTTTCATGGGGGAAGGGAAATTGCCATGAAGGGGGCGCCGGACTTGCCAGCATTATTTATTGGGAAGTATACATACATTTTCAGGAAGGATTTTTTTTCTGGAGGATGGGGCTAGAGGAGGAGGTTACACTGGAGTCTTTCCGTGGAGGTAGTTTCTTTGCCGTAGGGGGCATTTCTATGAAGGGGGTGCCAGATTTCCAAGCATCATTTAAAAAACGATCAGAAATTAAATTTAAAAAAAAACAAGTTTTTTTCAACTGAAAATAAGAAGCAACATTAGAACTTAAAACGAACAGAAATTATAACGTGTATGAGGGGGTCTCCCCCAAGTTAATGCCTAGCTTTGAACGCTACAGTTTTTTTTTGTGCTTACATAAGAGCTATCAATTCTTACTAAACAACCGGAGGGATTCAGAGGATTGTGAATTAAACCTGTTTTTAACTTTTAACGTAAAGAACATTGTCATGACTAAGGGAAGAGCCCCCTCATATACGTAATAACATATACGTAATAAAAAAAACAATAAAAAAACAAGCAATACGGCTCAATAGTGATCGAAACTTTTAAAAACGGAATTTTGATGTCAATAAATGTATCAAAAGAATGGGTTTAAAATGCTGATTCTAAATATATAAATTTTTATTAAGTTTAGTATTACTCATCAAAGGCTATGAGCCTGTGATAATTTACCCGAGTTATTAAAGAGGGGGGAAACATCCCTTGCAAGTGAATGAATTTTAATCAAATATACATCTCCAGATTTAGCGTATGAGAAAAACCTCTTACATAGGTTTCAATCTCATATCTGCAAAAATCTGTAACTTTGTATTTTTTGCTAGAAGAAAAATATACGAATATAGAAGTTAGTTACGTAAGTTAATTTGTAAATTACGTCATGACCAAATTTAGAGACATCCATTTAGCAAATGAAAAGTAAAATTTTTATGCAAATTTTGTTTACTTATTCAATGACGGTGAGCCAAAATAAAAGTTGCATTAACTAAAAAACGATCAGAAATTAAATAAAAAAAACAGAAATAAAAATAAATAAAAAAGTTTGACTTTGTCTCATAACTTTATTTTTTAAAACAATAAAAACTTTAGCGTAAAGAGTGAAGCGTTGAGGTGGGGACATCCCCTTTTATATACGGAATAATTTCTGTTCGTTTTAAGTTTTAATATCCCTCCTTACTTTCAGTTAAAAAAACTTTTTTTTATTAATTTAATAAAATTTAGTGATAAAAGATATGAAAGTCTTAATAAGCAAAGCACTAATCATCCAAATGGAATGGGTTACAATTTTTAACGTATCTGAAACAAAGTTTAACTACATATGAAGTGCCCGGTGCTCCTTGAGTCAAGGGGAAAATATTTAAATGTGGTTGATTTGCTCCTTCCTGGTATTCTACAAAGTAGTAACCCAACCACAACTACTCCACTTGGTGTGTTTATTGGTAAATGTTTAGAAAGAAGAAAAGTTTAAATGATTGTGTTATCTGGTTTGCAGATTAGGTATTTATGGTTTTTTACTTTGTTTTGTTTGTGATCTCCTTGTTTTACATGAATTTGTGGTTGTTGTGTATATGGCCCTTGGGCTATCGAAATAGACTGACCCATCTATATATCTATTAGCCCTACAACCACTAATATGACGAAATCCATTTTTATATAACGTTTTTGGAGAGACCAACAGCTCCTTTGCCTTGAATACTTTAAAATTGACTTTCTAAGCATCAGACCCCTTTCTTCTTCAGAATATTTGCTTGTAAGAAAATGAAGTCTCAATTGGGTCTACGTGTTTTTTGACAGCGCCATGGACGGAAGAATTGTCAGGCCGGTGGGTGTTTAGATTAGCCCCTAAACGGTATATATTTCTTTAACAAAATGACAACATTAATTACTTTTGGGCATAATTTTAACAGTTTTGATACAAGTATTGCTAGATAATTTGTTTACTCTAAGTATACTGTTTTTTTCAAACCTCATTTATAACAACCAGGACGATACTCATTGGTGGAGCTTCAAAGGGTGAGGAGTTACTCATTTACTCCTCATCAAACAGTTCGTGGTAACAAAGTGTAAGTAAGGAGCGACCCGGCTCAATGGTAACCGAAATTCTAAAAAACGGAATTTTGATACCAATAGATACATCAAAAGAAATAGATTTTAATCAAGTTTAGTCTTGCCTATCAAAAGTTACGCGCCTAAGAAAATTTGGCTGATTTTAGAAAAAAGGCGGAAAGACCCCCTAAAAGTTATAGAACCTTAATGAAAATTACACCATCATATTCACCGTATAAGAAAACCCTACTGTAAAGGTTTCAAGCACCTATCTACAAAAATGTGGAATTTTGTATTTTTTTGCCAGAAGAAAGATCACGGATACGTGTTTATTTTTTTTTTGTTTTCCCCAGGGGTGATCGTATCGACCCAGTGGTCCTAGAATTTCATGAGAGGGCTCATTTGAACGGAAATTAAAAGTTCTAGTGCCCTTTTTAAGTGACCAAAAAAATGGAGGGAAACTAGGCCCCCTCCCACGCTCATTTTTTTCCAAGGTCACCCGATCAAAATTTTGAGATAGCCATTTTGTTCAGCATGGTCGAAAATATGATGACTATGTCTTTTAGGATGACTTAATTCCCCGAAGTCCCCGGGGGGGAGGGCTGAAAGTTATGAACTTTACCCAATGTTAACATATAGTATTGGTTATTGGGAAGTATACAGATGTTTTCAGGGGGGATTTTTTCTGGTAGGGGGGATGGATCGGGGATTATATGGGAGGATCTTTCCATGAATGAATTTTTCATGGGGGAAGGGACATTGCTATGAAGGGGGCGCCGGATTTCCCATCATTATTAAAGAAAAAGATCAGAAATTGAATATAAAAAAACAAGTTTTTCAACTAAAAGTAAGGAGCAACATCAAAACTTAAAACGAACAGAAAATATTACGTATATGATTTGGTTCACCCCCTAGTCAATACCTCGCTCTTTAAGCCAAAGATTTTTTAGTACTTTCATAAGACCGATTTATTCTAATTAGCGGCCTTTGTGATTAAGGGTCATTTTTAAAGAATTGGAACAAAATTCGAATTTTAGCTTAAAGAGCAAGGTATTGACTAGGGGGCGAACCCCTTAATATACGTATTAAAAATCTATGAATATAGAAGTTCGTTACGTAAGTTAATTCAAACGTATATTTATTACTAATAAAAACGTTCGTAAATAAAATTAAACAAGTTTCGAGAAAGCCATTTAACCAAATAAAAGTAAAAAAATATGCAAATTTTGTTTTAATTATTCACGTACTGTGAGCCAAAATCAAAACCTGCATTAATTCAAAAACGTTCAAAAATTAAATAAAAAAACAAGGTTTTTTTTAACTGAAAGTAAGGAACGACGTTAAAACTTAAAACGAACAGAAATTATTCCGTATATGATAGGGGCTGTCCCCTCCTCAATGCCTCGCTTTTTACGCTAAAGTTTGACTTTCTCACAACTCTATTTTTTTAAATAACAAAATAACTTTAGCGTAAAGAGCGAGGCGTTGAGGAGGGGACAACCCCTTTCATATACGGAATAATTTCTGTTCATTTTTAAATTTTAACGTCGTTCCTTACTTTCAGTTAAAAAAACTTGTTTTTTTTTATTTAATTCATCGAAGGAATCATCATAACAGTCGAAGTGACAGCAAGAATCAAATGACCTGAATGAAAAGGTATACTCATCAACCAGGGACGTTCGTAAAAGAGTAGCCTCGGGCCTTTACCTCGGAATAAAAAATTTTACCGAATTTCTGAATCAAATCATCAAAAAAATGTTTTTGTTATAATCCCCCCCCCCCCGAAATGTTTGTCCGACTCGTAAAAACGTAACTAAAATGAATATAAACAAATTTTTGATGCGTTATATACAGTTCTTTTTGTAGGCCCCCCCCCCGAAAAAAATCCTTTTGTAAGCCCCCCCCACCGAAAAAAATGAGTACGGCCCTATACGTAAGTGTCTGTCATCAACTACAGAAAATTCACTAATGGAAGCCGAAACGACTAGCCCAAATCGACATATGCCCATTCACTTTGGGCTTTACAAAACGATTGAGACACATCTCCATCCAGATGTTATTAAAAGTCAATTTTTTTTCAACGAGCTTGTATGCTTGACTTAAAATAAAAATACATCATTGGCAAAGTGCCATGAATCAGGTTGCTTCTCTTTCTAATGATTAGCGACGCTTCTTGACTACAAAGGTTCTAGCGTCGGCCCTGCAGTAGCTGGGATTGAATGCCGTATTCCCAAGTTGAAATCAATCCACTCTGCCATCATAGGTAAATTAAAAAAAAAATTAACAGAAAGTGAGGAGCGGCATTAAAACTTAAAACGAACATAAATTATTTCATATATGAAGAGGGTTGCCTCCTCCTCAACACCTCGCTCTTTACGCTAAAGTTTTTTAGTACTTTTGACAAAAGCTTTTCATTGTTCCAATTAAACGAACATAGTGTTTCAGAAGTCATTCTTAAAGAATCGGGAGAAAATTTAAACTTTAGCATAAAGAGCGAGGTGTTGAGGAGGAGGCAACCCCTTTCAGATACGGAATAATTTCTGTTCGTTTTAAGTTTTAATGCCGCTCCTTACTTTCAGTTAAAAAACTTGTTTTTTTATTTAATTTCTGAACGTTTTTAAATTAATGTAGGTTTTGAAATTAGCTGAGTAATTAAAAGGAAATTTGCATATTAATTTTACTTTTTTTTTGCTAAATGGCTTTCTCAAAATTTTGATCGGACGAATTTGAGGAGAAAAGGGCGGGGAGATTGCCTAGTTGCCCTCCAATTTTGTGGGTTCTTTAAAACGGGCACTAGAACTTTTAATTTTATTTACGAACGTTTTTATTAGTAATAAATATATGTAACTTATGAATTTTTTCCCAATTCCTTAAAAACGACTTCTGAAACACTATCTTCGTTTAATTGGAACAATGAAAATCTATTTTATTATAATAATGAGTCAGCATTATAAGCCCGTTCTTTTGATATATGTTTATTGACATCAAAATTCCGTTTTTTAAAGTTTCGATTACTATTGAGCCGTATCGCTTGTTTTTTTTATTGTTTTTTTTATCACGTATATGTCATTATGTATATGAGGGGGTTCGCCCCCCTAGTCAATACCTCGCTCTTTACGCTAACGTTCGAATTTTGTTCGAATCACAAACCCCTGAATCACAAAGACCGTTTAATTAGAATAGATAGCTCTTTTAAAAGTACTAAGAAAACTTTAGCGTAAAGAGCGAGGTATTGAATAGGGGGCGAATCCCCTCATATACGTAATAATTTCTATCGTTTTAAGTTTTAATGTTGCTCCTTACTTTCAGTTGAAAAAATGAGTTTTCTATTTAATTTCTTATTGTTTCTTAAAAATGCTGGGAAATCCGCCACCCTCTTCATAGAAATGCTCCTTCCCCCAAGAAAACATCCTCCATGGAAAGATCCTCCCATGACCCCCTTCTACCCCCCCCCGCGCCACCAGAAAAAATCCCCCCTGAAAACGTCGGTATACTTCCCAATAGCCAATACTAATGGGCAAAGTTCATAACTTGCAGCCCTTCCCCCGGGAACTATGGGGGATGAAGTCATCCTCAAAGACATATTTATGAAATTTTCGACTATGTTGAACAAAATGGCTATCTCAAAATTTTGATTGGGTGACTTCGGGAAAAAATGAGCGTGGGAGGGGGCCAAGTTGCCCTCCATTTTTTGGTCACTTAAAAATGGCACTAGAACTTTTAATTTCAGTCTGAATGAGCCCTCTCCCGACATTCTAGGACTACTGAATCGATACGATTAACCCTGGGGAAAACAAACAAAAAACAAAACAAAAACAAATAAACACGCATCCATGATCTTTCTTCTGGCAAAAAATACAAAATTCCACTTTTTTGCAGATAGGAGCTTGAAACATGTACAGTAGGGTTTTCTGTTACGGTGAATCTGATGGTTTGATTTTCATTAAGATGCTACTACTTTTAGGGGGCGTTCTCCCTTTTTTCGAAAATACGGCAATTTTTTCGGGCTCGTAACTTTTGATGGGTAAGACTAAACTTGATGAAACTTTTATATTTGAAATCAGCATACAAATACAATTCTTTTGATATATCTACTGGTATCAAAATTCCCTTTTTTAGAGTTTCGGTTACTATTGAGTCGGGTCATCACCATGAATTGAGTCGGGTCGTCACCTTACAGTTTGTCACCATGAACTGTTTGAAAAAAATGTTACCTTTCACTTCGATAAATAAAAGTTCAAATAGGGATAAAATTCTTTTAATAGACAGTGATGATGATAACAGTGATAGAAATTCACAAAAAAATACCACATATTTCAGTCACATACGCAGTGACCGTCATCAGTATTGATGACGGCCACTGCATGTGTGACCGAAATACCTGGTATTTTTTGTGAATTTCTATCACTGTTATCATCATCACTGTCTATTAAAAAGATTTTATCCCTATTTGAACTTTTATTTATCGTCATGGAAAGGCAGTGTGGTCTCCTAAATTATCTATACCTTCACTTAGTTACTGATTTTTGGAAACGACGTATTTTGGTGACAATACTCTATATATGATACCAGATTTCGTTTCAAGCAAATATAGAGTATTTATTTGATTCAAATTTTTCCTTAGAAAAATCTTTATGGTTGACAGACAATAAAAAACGATAAAGGAAACTTATTATAAGAAAAAAATTACCTTTCAATTAGATCTTTGTTTTTAAAAATCACATCTTTGGGGGACAACCCTCTGCATATAGTGCCATGTTCGGTTTTCAGCAGCTCTGGAAGATCGCATTCCTGTTGGCTAACTTTTTGTGTACAGTTCATTTCATTACAGACTCTAAAAAAAAGAAAAATAATGCTATGGGACTAATGGGTATGCTAATCACTAAGTGATTTCTTGCTCTAATTTATGTTTTTTTTTAAGTACTAAAAATGTGGTAGTTTTTTTCTTTATTCTTTTGTAGATAATTGATATCGTGCAGAAAAACCAAATATTTTCTTCTTTAACGGCTGAAGCTGGAAGGACAAAAAATAATTCATGACTGAAATTCCATAAAAGGTGGCCATAAAATATTAATGCAAATTTGAATCGTTGATTTGTTCCCAGGAAAAAATTAAAGGTACGTTACAGGTTTATGTTCGATGAAAGGAATTAGCTTGATCGAAAATAAATGAGGTGATTGAGCAGAAGTCACTTAACAAGACCATATCCAGGGGAGGGGGCTATGGGGCTAGAATCCCCTGAAATCATTGTCCGACTAATAAAAAAATAACAAAAATACATATAAACAAATTGTTGATGTGTTTTTTAATAGCCCCCCCCCCAAAAAAAAACATCCTGGATACGACCCTGCACTTAAATAAGACATTCCGGGCTAAATGCTGCCTGGATGGCCCCAGGTGGCCTGGGCAAGACATTTGATTTTTAAAATATTGGCCTTTTTTGCCAATAAGTGTAAATCTCCAATGAATACATCCTGGGTTGTAAACAGGGGATAATCGTTAGGCATAAATCCTCACCAGAAATATCCATTTCTCCTATTGTCTCCTGTATTTTGACCAATCTAGGGCCTAGACGAGCTTTTTAAGGCTGGAGGAGGGGTTAATTTTTGCAAAGAAAGAAATTTTCAGAAACTGTCATGTTATATTCACAATATGATTGGTCTTCAGGTGGGAACTATTCTCCTACCCTCCAAGTTAGCACTATTGAAAGACAATCATATTTTTCTTTTTGATTTTATCAAGCTTAATTTCGATGAAAGAACCTGAAACACTTGTTAGCTAACATTTATTTAATATCAAGTTCAAAAGAATTTGTTTTCAATTTTGTATTTTTATGAATATGATGTAGAATGTCATTTAAAATATCTATTTATTTTGTCTAATGCATAAAATGTTAGAAAATATTCAAGAATAAAAATCCCTACTTGTAATTCGTGCAAAAAACAACAAATAGAGAATTTACAATAAAAACTAGATCTGACTTACTTTTTCTTTTGTTTATGCTTTCTCAGAATTATGCAAAAATTAGAATTTTAAGCGACATTTCAATATGACAAGATCTATCTCTTACAGGGTGCGCTTTATACTTCTCCAACTTCTTCTCACAATATATCAAGATCATCCCGTCATTTTTTTCCTACATTCTTTACATAAATTCACCATTTGTGAAAAAATATTGCCTTACATAGATAAGATCAAGGAATTACAGGAAATATTCACATCCGTACAGTGACTGTATCGACTTACATCGCTAGGATCGATGCTAACCTTTAAATGTACATGCTAACAAGGCCGTATCCAGGGGGGGGGGGGGTTACCCGTTTTGAACCCCCCCCCCCCCCCGAAATTTTTGACCGACTCGAAAATAAGTCGAAAATTATTAAAACCTAGGTAAAAATCAGTAAAATTAGTCGAAGACTGAGTCAAAAATTAGTAACCCCCCCCAAAAAAAAGTCAAAAATTAGTACCCCCCCCCCCCTGAACAAAAATCCTGGATACGGCCCTGCATGCTAACCTTTAAAATACTGAAGTATCAGGGAAAATTAATTCAGTTCGTTACTGAGCGACCCCCGTTCGGATATTCCGAGCTAAAATACAGTTAACCAACCCATCTTCAAAATAGACTACTAAAGGTCACAAATGGTATAAAGTATGTAGATGTGGTGTCAATAGACGCAGATATAACCCTTGATAAAGTAAAAGGTTTGTGTTACTGTTTGATATAATTTAAATAAATACGACCTGAAGCAATTTGACAAACTCAAGTTAGTTCAACCAAGGCTCCGTTTGATAGCTAATTCTGAGTAACTCTTCACCGATGACCGTTAACTCTTGACTGAGTAACTCATAGACTTACGGTAATACAACAAGAGTAATTAAAAAAGGTGGTATAGGGTATTTTTGGTCAAACTGAGATTCGTAGCCTACCTTTTAAACTCAGTACGCTATATCGACGAGTTCAATCCGTGTTACCAAATATAAAAAGAGAGGCTACTTCCGTGTTGAAAAGAGGCTTTGATTTCATTGGCTTTTTTGGTGACATATTAGCAAGCCAGTCGTATTATATCTCATTTCTACAGATATAAATTACTGGGCCTTCTAAAACCCGATTGGTAACAAACCAGGTGCTGAAAAATCTACCTATACCAGCGTTCAACAGAGCATAGCAGTTTGAACATCAAAATGGATTTCTTAGAAAAATATTGCAAACCCATTAAACCTTTGAAACTAACGAGAATTATTGTTGGCTTATACCAACAGATAAATATTGCAAGAATTTTCCATCTGTAAAAGACAAGGTCATATCCAGGGGGTAGGGGGTTTGATCCCCCCAACGTCGATATGTTTGTCTGACTCGTAAAGACGTAAAACATGTATAAAAACATATTTTAGACACGTTTTTCTAAAAAAATATTGTGCCCCCCCCAACAAAAATCCTGGATACGACCTTTGAAAGGGGTTTAATTACAGCTTATTGAGCTCTAAGTAAATAATTATATAGAAAAATAAGCAAATAATTATTTCAGAAGGATTCAACAAGTGCTTTCTGAACGCAACTCAGTAATCGAATTGGCTGTTGAACGCCGAAAATCACAAATACTAGTTGCAATAAGTTTATTGAACGCAGGGTATATCTCAGCAGCTTAACCGCGATTTTATCATTCCATCAATCTGTACCGACACAGGTGTAGCAAGAAACGTTTTCTAAAAGACCCCCTTTTTTTACTTAAAACCCCTTTTACTTTAAGACCCCTTTTCTTTTGCCATCAAACTTTGACGAAATAGAGGAAAGCCAATATCCGAGAAAGAAGTAACAACGAGAGAAACCATATTAGAAAGACTAGTTTTAGCACGGCTTAAAAGAAGCAAGTCATCAGCATAGGCAAGATATGTTACATAATAGGTAAAATCCGAACCAACCAAAATTACAATAAAATTTTGTAAAGAGTCAGAGGCACCGTTTCGCGGGGGCGGGGGGGGGAGGGCATTCACCCCCTCCAATAATTTGGAAAAAAAATTATATACCCATGCCCCTCGACTTTCTGGATGTGAACCCCTCTTGCCCCCCCCCACAATAAAAATGCTGGAGCTACGCCCCTGTAAAGAGTAGGCCTATACATTAAGACCTGTTTCTTTTTTCTGTCATACTTTTACAAAATATAACTGGAGGATCAACTTAATTCAACACGTCCTTTCCTGCAAAAAATCAACACGTTCTATCGACTATGTTAATCTATTTTATCATAAATTTATCTTTATATTTATTTTTGACAGACTTATTTTACTTTCTATTAAGTGTTATATTTATTTATCGTATGTTATTTGAATCTCAGTCCAAGATGCTTAGAAGATACGGTTTTTCCAAAATGCAAAATCTGTCTAAAATTGGGAAAATTTAGGGAATAAAGGCAGTATTTAGGGATGCCGGG
Organism: Artemia sp. Qi Xiang Cuo; assembly: GCF_049724085.1. Taxonomy (NCBI): domain Eukaryota; kingdom Metazoa; phylum Arthropoda; class Branchiopoda; order Anostraca; family Artemiidae; genus Artemia; species Artemia sp. Qi Xiang Cuo. The sequence goes on from NC_142795.1 coordinate 16,100,434, forward strand.
AATTTGGAACTGGAAGCCCTGTTCCGTTCAAAATGATGTAAATTGCAAAATTTTGAACTTGTTAATCACTATTTTACCCATTCTCTCAATCTGAATCAATACAAGTGTAACAAGAAACCTTTCATGAAAGATTGTAATTTAAGACTACTTTCTTTATCCCTCTTTCATTTACATAATGTATAAAACTCCTAAAATTATCCGTTTAAAGCTCTAGTTTAAAATTACATGACTGAGGGTAATGAGCAGGAGAATCCGACAAAAAACAAAAAGGCAGATACTCATACCCGGAATTTATGACAAATTGAGCTTTATGATATGCGAAAGAAATACTAAACCTTTCAAAGAGTATATATGACGTAAATTACACCCCTGAGAAACTATTTAAAGGGGCGAACCCAAAACTTACCCATATGGACTGTAAATAGATAACAAATGGTTCCTTTCTTGATTAGGGTTCCTTTTTGGGATTGTAAAAATAACTTCAAGATTAGATGTGTCTCAAGCCTTGGAGTTACAACCGACCCCTAGAGTAATAGGTTTTGGTTGTCTTGAAATTGTACCGCATCACTTTCATTAAAGTTGATTGCAGCTAAAAAGTTTTGTAAAAGCTTTTTTGCGAAAAACATTAACACAACCTTTTTGCTACAATTGGAGATGGAAGAAGGGAAACTAAACGGCTCACCGGGTCAGTTTTCATGTGGGTTTTGAAACGCTAAGTAATCTCTCGTAGACCTAACGAAGTCTTTAACTCCTGAACACTTCATTCTCTATGTAAGGGGTACTTCACCAAATGGGATACCCAAAAGAGCAAATTTAGCCCGCTGCTACTATGATTTGCAATCTACAGAAAATGAGTAAAGTGAATTAGTTTCATATAACCCCAGTATAGTGCAAGTTTGCCACTTGGTGAACTGGGGCATCCACAAACAATTTTACAAGGCGTGAGCTTGCAATTTTTCACGGGGAAGTATTGTGGTCAGGAAAAATATTTTTTGCCTATAAATTGGCAATTACTTCTTTTAGACTGTAAAAAAAAAAATATTCTTTTCGTAAAGGTGTTGCTACCGAAATGTTTGCACAAAGGAATAAAAAAAAAAATCATAAATCATTTATAAATTGGCTTTCCGCTTTTTTTTATTTCCGTATATATTTGTTTGTTTTAAACAGTTTCTCAGCACTTCTTCAGGTCCACACCCTTTCAGTCTTCTAATTGACCCCCTCCTCCTTAGAGTAGGTCTGCTAATTTCTGATGAAGCACTACTTCTATATATATCCCTGACCAGGCAAAACATTTCCCTCGAGACACAAAACTGCCGAAAGTGTAACATATTTGCAGCGCGATCTTTTTGCTATTTTGTCAAGCACCCACAGTACTGAGCACTTAGGGTTTCCAGTAACTAAATAAGAAACGAGCGGGAAAGGATGTATAAGAAAGTGAGCAAATAAGGGTAGTATTAAATTACCGCTTTATTCATACCATACGTCCTTTATCGCCCACTGAGGGGTGCGTGTTCCCCAGGATGGGAAACCTTGGCCTTGCAAAGACATTTTACTTACCTCTCTAGTGAGAAAGAACAATAATTAGTGTTCCCATTTGAAGTGGTGTCAAAAACTCCATAGCGGAAACGCAACCACTCTTCAAAGATTATTCTTCCAGCTACAAAAAAAATGTTAATGTAAAATAATAACAATTATACAAGCAGAAAGGATGAATAGGAAGAAGAAGAAAATAGGACACAGTTTATTTAGGATATCTGTTTATCCAAAAATTAACTCACACTAACCCTTTAATTAAGTGCAATTTATTTGTTAAGGCCTCATTACAAAGCCATATTCAGGATTTTTGTTCGCGGGGGGGGGGGGGGTTACAAAAAAAAATTTACAAAACGCATCAGAAAGTTGTTTATATGTATTTTTGTTACATTTATAAAAGCTGGACAAATTTTTTTGAGGGGGGCTTCAGACCCGGTAACCCCCTCCTCTGGACACGATCTTACTTTTTTTTATTTTTGTTGATGCCCAATTAATGATTGAGACAGTGAAGAATGGTCTACCCCAACAATTTTCCTCATGGTGCTCATTCCCATGTACTGCTATGTTTAGATAGATGTCTGCTAAATTAAAAAAAAAAAAAAAAAAAAAAAAAAACTAAAAGAAAAGAAAAAAAGCTTAGAACAAGGCAGCTGAACCAGGAATGATAAAAAAGAAAAAAGATGTTAAAAACAAAAAATCGAAATGGATATTGGAGCCAAAATGCAGCCGACGATACGCAGTAGTCCTGATTATTCCAAATTCAGAAATAAATCTCTGATGGGCATCAAATTAATAAGATACTCCATATACCAGCTCCTTTTGTCGACTTGTTCTAAAACAAGTAGCTCCACTTAATTATATTTCATAATAGTCTCAGACCTGATTTGGAGATATCCAATTCGCAATTCAAGCCCCCCTCCTTCTTTCTAGCAATACTTACTTTGTCTTTTAGCTTAGAAAATGGAGTTTACTTAATGAATTTGACATAAAGTATCGCAATATCTTCCAATTTAAGCATTTATCATTTATCTTTAGGGCCCTCCCCCCGTATTAGATCATCCAAAGCAGAGTTATCACTCATCTTATTGAGGCTTGGAGAAGAGAACTGTCAACTGAACTCAACGCAAATACGGCCTATTTGGATAAGTCGATTTGGATTAGACAATAAAAAATAAATAAATAAATTTGGATAAGACAATAAAAAATAAATAAATAAATATAAAAAAAAAAAATAGACAATCCAGCTCAAAGGCAGCCAATAACGAGCAGAAGCTCCAACTATTTAAATTCCGAAATAAGTCTCTGATAGGCATCACATTGCTTAGATATCTAAGATCAAAGCTTCTTTGTATTGACTTGTACTATAACACCTTGTTCCACTATGGAACCTCCTTTTTATATCTTTCATAATAGTCACAGACCAAAGATGGGAATATCAAATTTCCAATTCAAGCTACCCCCCCCCCTCTGTTTCCAGAAATGCTTACTATGCTTTTCAGCTTAGAAAATATCGTTTACTTATTAAATTTGAAATAACTTGTCGCGTTATTTTCTAATTTGTAATATTTATTATTATTTAGCTTGACCCTCCCCCTTCCAAGATCGATCCAAAGCAGAACTACCACTCATCTTGTTCAGGCTAGGACAAGCCAACTGTCAACTAATCCCACCGTAGACACTGTTGTTTAGAGAAGTCGATTTATGATAAAAATATAAAATCAGAATAGATAATGCAGCTCAAAGGCAGCCGACAACAAGCAGTAGCTCTAATTATTCCAAATCCAGAAATAAATCTTTGATAAATATCTCATTAATAAGATACTCCAGATTCCACCTCCTATTTATTGACTTATACTAAAACAAGTGGCCCCAATTTAGTATCTTTTATAATAGCCTCAGACCAAAGATGGTTGTATGCAATTTGCAGATAAGCCAATGTGGATTACGAGTAAGGTGTTTACTGCTTAATATATAGTTATGAACTATAGTGCACGGTATCTAAATATGGTGAGCCTGTGGGTATTAAATTGCTTCGACATTATTTGATGGAATACTACATTCTTTTCTAATCAAAATACCTTTACAAATACATTATTTAGTATATAGATTCATAATCACGGCAAATACCATAAACTAAAGTATATGTCTATAAAGATTTTTCTTAAATGAGTAAAGTATTTTGAAGAATTTTTAACCATTGTTGTACTTACTAATGATTAAGACTGATTTTTTACTGATGTCTTTTTTCTTAATAAAAAAAAAAAACGGCCAAATAATAGGTTGAGTATAAAATGAGAATGTATGAGAGATTTGAGAAAATCAAAAGATGTTTGGCTTAAAGAAATTTACTATTTATCATTTCTTGTCCCTTATGGACCCCTCATAATTGACAGAAACCAATTTCGTTTGTTATCTAAAATAGTGCCAAACAAGCTTATGGTGTTTGACATGAAATTCAATTGTCTCCTCCCCCAAATATTATTAAACAAATATACCTTACAGATACTGTTACATCCAGAGCTGTTCCTAAGGTTGGCCACACCCGTAGAAAAAGCAAATACAGCACCCCCCCCTCCCGACTCAGATATAAGCAAAAAAGCCGAATCAAAGTGAAAGATTGGACCAAAGTCAGCAATTCCCCGGCCACAGCCCCCCCCCCCCCAAACCACGGAGCCCGGGATGTTCCGGTTAACCCATAGGAACGGCTATGGTTACATCCCTATATTTCCCTCTACCTGCTTGGTTTCCTCTAGATACTTTTAGTTCGAACACCACCATTTCTTGAGACCAGTGGCCAAACTGTTGCTTCGAAAACTTAAGAGGCCACACTTTACGTTACCGTATACTCTTAGTGCTGTCTAAACATATGCAAAAAAATTCACGTATTTTTAAAAATAGGGGTACTTATTAAGAATCCAGTAGTCCGCGAGAAGTGAAGTTCGTTAATGCTAATGAAATGAAATAAAACAAAATAGGATGAAAATATAGTTGTTCAGAAACAAATTTGGGCCATATATTAGCACATTAGGGGTGTGAGAGTAAAGGATAGCATATATTAAATACGTAACCTAACCTTGGTACCTTTTTTGTCCCTTCAACCCAAAAAAACTGAAGTTTAAATCTTTGTCACGGAGTGAGCAACATTTCAAAGGCAGAGAAAACCTGTTCTTCATCACGCATCTCTGTCTTTCTCGATGCAGTCTTTCTCGCGTGACTAATGGATTCTTAATAAGTACCTAAATAGGTGATGTTCATGGAACCCTAACCCCCCTCCCCTGTAAATCGGCATATACAAGGAGCCGTCACACCAGCATCCCTCCCTCAAAGTTTTTATATTTTTTTACGATTAACCCAACGAATTTATATTTTTCATACAATTTGTATATTTTTCACAATGTTTTCGCACTTTTACTCCCCCCTCCTCCTGCCCAGAATTTTGGGCCTTTTGAAAACAAAGTCCTGCGAAAGGGCCTGCCCCAAATGATTAAAGTGTGAAATTACATATGATATATTTTGATTTCTAACAGTCATGGGCTTATTGCTCACAGGTCTAGTCGCCCCAAACTAATTATTCTCCATGATGTTTTGTATTCCTTATCAAGTCCTCTTCTCGTTAGTCAGAAATAGCCCATAGTTGGGTCATTCCCAGCTACTAGCATGAAGAATGAGACATTTATAACTAATATAATCCTCCTCATATTGCTTTATATGCCACAGTTTAGTCATAAAATTCATACTCGATGCAACATGGTATTTTGACATGCTAATAAAGGACGGGTTATGGATCAATAGATCATGGTATCATCTTTTCTTGTGCTAATCGGCACTCAGCAGGATTGACGCCAAGAAAAGATTACAAGCTTAATAAAAATATTAATTACGAAACAAAGTTGTGCTTTATCATTTGTCATTGTACAATTTGCAACCCAGGTTGGGTAGGGTAGTTGAGTTAGCCTTTTTTTAAGACATAGAAAAGGTAATAAAATACTTGGTGTGCGTATATCAATCAAAACTTTATTGAGGTTGGCCAAAATTAAAGCGATAGGACTCTTGCTTATTTTATTTTAGCTTTTTTTTACATGCTTTGTGTAATGTTTCAATCGTGAAAATGCAATGGTTGCCTAAAAAGGGCTTGCCAACGAATTTTGTTTAGCAATCAAAATATCCAAGCAAATATTTTAGGAATATTTTTCAGGGGAAAACAATAAAAATTATTTTCAAAACTTAACTATCCTAGCTCTGAAAGTAAACTACTTGGAGATTATGTTCTGTTAGATTCATTTGTTACATATGATTATTTATTATAGACCGGAGATCACAAATCCTGTGTCATTTTTTTGTTTCTAGGGAATATTATGAATTAGCAATCCGGAATTAAAAAAAAAGAAATTGAAGAAATTTTTTATACACAAAACGCAGTCAATCGTAAAACGCAATTGTCGCGTAAATGACGGCTAGCAAAAAAGTGGGGTGGCAAAATGAACCCTTTGCAGTTTGAAGTGCAACGATTTCAAGCAATAACCCTTCCATCAAAATGTTGATAGTTCTCAATATAATGATGCATGGCTTAAAGCAGAAACAAATACATAAAATGTTATTATTTTCGAATACAAAGTATAATAAGGAGAACCAAGAAAACGGATCTTAGGTCAGTGCAATGCACAGAAAAATATACTGCTGATAGCGAGAAACTAAGCAGAAAACAACAAGAGACTAAACCCAATACGGACTTAAAGCAGGAAAACAAAATAAGAAGATGAAAACTGGAAATTAAGATCAATCTAAAAAAAAAGTCATTTTGAAAACTAGCTTTTTTATATGTATTAATTTTTAGTCTTTAGTCTTCTCTAAGACAAAAAGCCTTTGATCTTCTTTTAGATAAAACTTGTCTAATGACAGATTCGAACCCAAGTTACCACACCCACACAGTGGCGGATCCAGAATTTTTTTTAGGGGGGGGGGGGGGCAAAAAAGGTTCATCCGAAAAACTTGCGCTAGGAGCAAGTTTAATTAACGCAAACTTGCGTTAATAAAGTAAATTTCACTACTTTAGACTATCTTAGGGGGAACGCGCGCCCCCTTCGCACTCCACTGGATCCGCTACTGCACCCACAGGCAAGTATTGTTACTACTGCACTGTCAAGTTTTGTATGATAGTGTTTGTTTTATAATTTATCTCTACCCAATCACCTGTTTGTGTAGTTTTATTTATACAAAGAAGAGTATACAAGATGGAGAATTTTGATGTTGTATTATTCCAGTGTCATCGGAAGTGCACATACTGAAAGAATTTGATCAGAAATGGTTGAAAAATGGCTTGAAAATTCTACAAATCCGTGTGACAAACGTACAAGCAAGTCGGTGAGATGAGGAAAACCAGTCAAAGTTAAAAAACAGTAACTTATTAAAAAAATTGAAATAAGCATCATATTCGAACTTATTGCACTATTTCGACTATCCGTGTCATTCATTGATTCAAATGGGAAATGTGTAAAAGTGAGTTACGTGCTTAAACAACAGGTTCATTTTAAAATATTACCATGAATTAAATCAATAGGGAAGCATCCCACAATTCTGAGAAAACATTCTTATTTTCTTTGGTCTTCCTAGCTAGCGCTACGACGGAAAATTAAATAATATTACCGGATTCATTTACGAAAAATACCAAGATTTAAAAGAAAAATCCAAAAATACTATAGGTACTTATCAGTTAGCTGGAACACATGTGAGAAGCGAAGTTTCGTTAATGCTAATGAAATAAAACAAAATAGGACGAAAATACAATAGTTTAGAAACAAATTTGGGCTATATATTTGCACCTTAGGGGGTGGGCTAAGCATGGCATGTATTAAATACGTAACCTAACCTAACCTAGGTACCTTTTTTGGCCTCTTTAACCCCAAAAAACTATAGTTTAAATCTTTGTCACAGCGTGAGCAACATTTCACTAGTGTTGTCAGACCACTATACAATGTCTCACAACATTAATACAATGCCTGATATATATTAAATAAATAAAAAAACAAGTTTTGTTTAACTGAAAGTAAGGACCGACGTTAAAACTTAAAACGAACAGAAATTATTCCGTATATGAAAGGGGCTGTCCCCTCCTCAACGCTTCGCTCTTTACGCCAAAGTTTTTTATTGTTTAAAAAATAGAGTTGTGGGAAAGTCAAACTTTAACATAAAGAGCCAGGTGTTGAGGAGCGGACAGCCCCTTTCATATACGGAATAATTTCTGTTCGTTTTGAGTTTTAACGTTGGTCCTTACTTTCAGTTAAACAAAACTTGTTTTTTGATTTCGTTTTCGAACGTTTTTGAATAAATGCAGGTTATTATTTTGGCTCACCGTACATGAATAATCAACACCAAATTTGCATATTAATTTGACTTTTATTTGGTTAAATGGCTTTCTCGAACGTTGTTTAATTTTATTTACGAATGTTTCTATTGGTAATAAATATACGTACCTTACGAATTAACTTACGTGACGAACTTCTACATACGTATATTTATATTACGTGTATTAGGGAATTCGCCCATTCGAGAATACCTCGCTCTTTACGCTAAAGTTCGAATTTTCTTCCAATTCCTTACAAATGACCCCTTAATCACAAAGGCCGTTAATTAGAATAAATAGTTCTCATGAAAGTACTAAAAAATCTTTTTTACTAGGCCTACTACTAGGTATTGAGGTACTGACTAGGGAGTGAACCCAATCATTAACGTAATATTTTCTGTTCATTCTAAGTTTTGATGTTGCTCCTTACTTTCAGTTGAAAAACTTGTTTTTTTTATATAATTTCTGATTTTTTTAAAAATAATGCTGGGAAATCCGGCGCCCCCTTCATAGCAATGTCCCTTCCCCCATGAAAACTTCCTCCGTGTAAAGATCCTTCCACATAACCCCCGACCCTTCCTCCCCCCCCTTACCAAAAACCCAAAAACTTCCCAAAAACCAATACTATATGTTAACATTGGGTAAAATTCATAACTTTCAATCCTCCCCCCGGGGACTTTGGGGGATTAAGTCATCCTAAAAGACATAGTTATCATATTTTGACCATGCTGAACAAAACGGCTATTAAGTTTGATCGGATGATTTTGGGAAACAATGAACGTGGGCCTAGGTGCCTTCCATTTTTTGGTCACTTAAAGAGGGCACTAGTAACTTTTAATTTCCATTCCAATGAGCCCTCCCACGATATTCTAGGACAATTGGGTGGATACGATCACCCCTGGGGAAAAAAAACAACAAATTAACACGCATCCGTGATCTTTCTTCTAGCAAAAAATACAAAATTCCACATTTTTGCAGATAGGAGCTTAAAACTTCTACAGTAGGGTTCAATGATACACTGAATCTGATGGTGTGATTTTCATTAAGGTCCTATAACTTTTAGGGGTCTTTCCCCCATTTTTCGAAAATCAGCCAAATTTTCTCAGGCGCTTAACTTTTGATGGGTAAGACTAAACTTGATGAAACTCTTATATTTGAAATCAGCATTAAAATATGATTCTTTTGATGCATCAATTGGTATCAAAATCCCGTTTTTTAGAGTTTCGGTTACTACTGAGCCGGGTCGCTCCTTACTTACAGTTCGTTACTACGAACTGTTTGATTAGGTATATATAACCTGAATGAACACCGGGTAATAAGCGCAGACGCTATACAAAAATTCTCGTGTGTTCCAGCTAACCTATAAGTACCATACTAAATAATGATAAATGTACTGGATGCATTGTTTTAGAGAAACACTTAATGTATATATATATATATATATATATATATATATATATATATATATATATATATATATATATATATATATATATATATATATATATATATATATATCCCAAGCTAAGGACCAAAGAGAATGGGTAAATCAGAAGAGTTGACTCTCTGGCAATTTACCTTGAAAGAAATCATTAAAAACCAATAGCGCCACCGACAGCGCAGGATCTAGCAATATTATTAAATTAAAGCTTAAGTTTAGATGTAAATGTTAATAACTGAGAAGCTATTTGTTTAATTATAATTTTAAGTCACCGTTCAGTCTCCACAAAGTAGACCTGATTTAGCTTGTAAGATTGATTATCTTGCCAATTCTTGGCAGATTGATTAGGCTAGTCGATATTTAGTCATAACCGGTCAGCTCTACTTTAGAACTCTTTTTTACAATTTTCATTACGAGTAGCACAAATAGTATTATACCTTGACTACCAGGGTTGCCACTAAATATTCTGGCTGGAATAATAGCGTAATCTCCTTGTTCACCACATTTGCCATATTGTTTGACAGTTGCAGTGTCCTTCTTCGAAACTCTAAAGGCTGCATCTTTTGCACTATATTCATTACTGTTGGAGTTCTGGAAACACTGCCATGATGACGGAATGAGCACGTTAACGTTTTCAAAGTAAACTTTTTGGGATGAAACTTCATACAGAGCAGAAGAAGCAACTTTGAATGACGTCTGAAAGAAAAAGATAAAAAAAAGAACTAGAATGGAAAACAATATCGAAGAATTGAATTTGCTTGAAATTAACTTCATTTTTCATACCCTCGAATATATCGACTTTATTTGAATTAGGTTTTACTCTGAATTAAAAAAGATAGCACGACAAAAATTGAGCTGTGTAATATTTAATGTTTTTTAAACTTCGTTTTATTTGTATCCGCGAGATTTTTAGCGGAAAAAAAAATATCGATTTGTATCATTATCCCCGTAACCGACAATCGTATTCCAAATGTTCAACTATTCCCTCTCCATACAAAAGTACCAATTTGCAGAAGGAAAGAATCGATTCAACCAATTTTCTAGAGATGGACCCAACCACAGTTTATATAATTATCCAGTAAGTTTACCGCAGATGATTTCTGGCTCTTCATTCTCGGTGCGAACAAAAAGCTCCTCCCACTTATTTCTGCATCTATTGTCCACTTATTGGTGAGCCGGCCAAGTGGTTTTGTCAGTACTTGTTTCGTAGGTGATTATTCTTTGTCTACCCATAAAAAGATTTAATGCCGCTTATGTTTACATCTGCAAAAACGTTCTCTGGAGCCCTCGCACCTCGGTCCGGGTTTTTATAATGGGTGAGATAGGGAAAGATCATACTGGATAATTATATAAACTGTGGACCCAACAGACAACCTTCCTCCATATTTTGAACTTTGTAAAGGTTTCCATGAGATTGGAAGAATTTAAGCTTTGCAAGAAAGAGTTATCTCTTCCTCGGTCAAAATCGGCGGAGAGTTCGTAGAAATATTTGGTAATGAAACAATTTTTTCCTGTTTATTTGACTCGTTTTATAGGACCATAAAAAGGCTATTTTTGATGTTTGCATGGTGCCACTTTTTTATCGCAGGTCTAAAAGAATCACTCCTTTGAGCTCATGGATGGCATCTGGACTTCTTAATAGTTGGGAAATGAAAAATAATATTTGTAGAGGGCTTATACGCTTTTAAAGTCCAATATTCGTCCATGACGATTCAAAATTACAGGAATATATACAATTTCTTGTGTAGGAAAGCAAAGGCTCTGTATCATTTAAATAAACTCTCTGCGCGTGATAATGATATTTACAAGACTTGGAAGGACAAAGACTCACAAAGCTTTTTTATTTAATTTCTGGTCGTTTTTTAAACAACACTAGGAAATCTGGCTCCACCTCCACTGAAAAATTCATCCTGCCCACGGATATACTCTCTGGACAATTGAATCCTGGTGAAAACTTACCCCGGACAATTGCCCTTAACATCTCCAGGCGTAAAATTGAGCCGTTGAATTTTTGAAGTTTGAATTTTGTTCCAATTCTTTAAGAATGACCCCTGAATCACAAAGGCCGTTTAATTAGAATACATAGCTCTTTTGAAAGTACTAAAAAAGCTTTAGCGCAAAGAGTGAGGTATTGTTGACGGGGCGAACCCCCTCATATACGTAATAATTTATGTTCGTTTTAAGTTTTAATTTTGCTCCTTAATTTGAGTTGAAAAAACTTGTTTTTTAAAATTTAATTTCTGATCGTTTTTTAAATAATGCTGGGAAATCCGGCGCCCCCTTAATAGATATGTCCCTTTCTCCATGAAAACATCCTCCACGGAAAAATATTCCCACGTAACCCCCTCCCCTTGACCCCTCACCATAAAAAAAATCTCCCCTGAATATTTGGGGAAAAAAAGACTCACAAGACTTTTTTATTTAATTTCTTGTCGTTTTTTTAAACAATACCAGGAAATCTGGCTCCACCTCCACTGAAAAATGCGTCCTACCCATGGATATATCCTCTAGACAATTCAATCCTGGTGAAAATTAAATCCTTGAGGGTTGGTTGGGTAACCCCCCCCCCCCCCCACAACCACAAGAAAAATCCCTCCTGAAAACGTCTGTATACTTCCCAATAACCAATACTATTATGTAAAGAATGGGCAAAGTTCATAACTCGCAGCCCTTCCCCTGGGGACTGTGGGGGATTAAGTCATCTTCAAAGACATAGTTATCATATTTTCGACTATGCTGAACAAAATGGCTATCTAAAAATTTTGATTGGGAGACTTTGTGAAAAAATGAGCGTGAGGGGAGGGCCTAGTTGCCTACCAATGATTTGGTCACTTAAAAAGGGCACTAGAACCTTTTATTTCCGTTCCAATGAGCCCTCTCTAAATATTCTAGGACCACTGGATCGATACGATCACCCCTGGGGAAAAACCCATCAAACAAATAAACACGCATCTGTAATCTTTCTCGTGGTAAAAAAAAAATAGGAAATTCCACATTTTTGCATATAGGAGCTTGAAACCTCTATAAACGGGTTTTCTGATACGTTGAATCTGAAGGTGTGATTCTATCACTTTTAGGGGGTATTTTCTCCTCTTTCCGAAAATAAGGCAAATTTTTCAGGCTCGTAACTTTTGATGGGTAAGACTAAACTTGATAAAACTTATACATTTAAAATCAGCATAAAAATTTGATTCTTTTGATGTACCTATTGGTATCAAAATTATGTTTTTTAGTTTCAGTTACTATTGAGCCGGGTCGCTCCTTACTTACAGTTCGTTACTAAGAACTGTTTGAAAACGCTGAAAGTTCTAATTTGCTGCTGAATTTGTCATCCTAAACTTTCCAAACCCCATAATAGCAGCAATGGCTCTCCCTCTTCGGATTTCCCTGTTTCTTTTGCTGACGAAAGTATCCTTGGCACTTCTGGGAGAAATAAATCGGAACTTAAGTCAAATTTAGTAGTTTTGCACGAGAGAGTACTTATGTGGCTTGATGCTAATTATCTCTTCCCTTAATTTCTCTAAGTCAATTATTTTTATTTTCCTGGGTATTTCTTAGGTTCCCCCTCAATAATTTGGAGAAAAAATGGTATTTGTTAAGAAGTAGTCACGCGAGAAGTAAAGTTTCGTTCGTGCTAATGAAATAAAAGAACACAGGATGAAAATATAATACTTTAGAAACAAATTTGGGCTATATATTTCCACATTAGGAGGGGGTGGGGTAAAGCATAGCATATACTAAATACGTAACCTAACCTAGGTATCTTTTTTGCCCCTTCAACCCCCAAGAAACTAAAGTTTAAATCTTTATCACGGAGTGAGCAACACCTCACAAGCAGCAGAATTTAGTTTTTCATGTAGCATCTCGGTCTTTTTCGATGCATAGCGCAGAAAGCCCTTATGGGGTTAGTGCCGTATACTAATCTTATTTGCCGGGCATATAAAAGAGTAAACCTTATCTTATTCATTTATGAAAACCAACTACCAAACTTCAAGGCCTCGTTGGTTGAAACATTGTATTGAAAAAAAAAATACTGAAAACACTGATATAGCGCTTTAATAATTAAAATCCGTGCTAAAACCCCAATCCGTGCTAAACAGTTCGTACCCATTTAACAGCTCTTTTTATTTAGCCTTAAAGTTGTAAAAACTCTTTGTCTGTTAATATAAGAAAACCCTCCCGCCTACCACATGGTACATTGAATCCTTTAACAAACTTAAGTACCACGCCAGAAAAGGAAACGGAAGTCTGCTAGTTTTAATGTGTTTTAATAGTCATGAAATTTAATAGTACAACCGCAGCTGCACGGGGTATAGGGGTAGATTTGGATTAGATAACTAAGTTCTCATGGGATGTCACGGTGGGCTTCATTCGTTAAAAATCTCATTTTTATCATAATAATAAAATAAATAATTTTCCTCTTAAGGTTGGCTAGCTGTTTAAAAATACTATGGTACAGTACTGTATATTTAACGCAAAAAACACCACAGGGCCATGGCCACAAAAAAAAACAACAACATACAAATACAAAGAACAACACACGAGTACAATTAAAGGATTCAATTTAAACTTTTGATCAAAACGATTAAAGCAAGGAAAACCATTCAAAAATACTAATACAAACAAACAAAGTCATCACACAACACCCTCATGATGGGTTATGCCCAGACGAATAAACCGCACCAGATTCTGAGTACTAATAAACACCCATTTCCCTCCTAATGCTCATCCCCCTCATCCATCCAAAAACTTCCTTTCTTAAAAACCCTTAACCCTTCCCCAGAAAATGCAATTAATTTTCCTCCCTATTTCCACAGATCAGGCAACTGTAAGGACTACTCTTCATTCTAACCCTTCACAAATATCTCCTTTTTTTCCTAAGTGGCATAAAATCACCTCTACAAGAAATTACCCACTTACTATTGCTAAACCAATTTTGTTAGGAATCGAAGTTTGCTAAGCTTCTGAAATTGTTTATTGAAAGTAGCTAAGAGTTTTTACCAAGGTTGAAGCCTATTTTAAAGAATGCTTCCGTTCTGGCAAATTTTAAGTGTTTGCTTTAAGTTGTGAGTTTTAAAGCACCGAGGACATCAAAACAAAAACATATTTTGCCCCTTGGATCCATCTTAGGTCTATAAAGTTTCTTTCTTTGTCTCAGTATTTCATGATTACGAAAGACAACACCACTTTCAAAGAACAGCTAAAACTATTTAAGCTGTTTGGTGTCATACATTTTAAGCTTATTTTTGCTGATTTTCACACATGTTTATTTTTTAAATTTTGGCGCCTACTAGAATCAAATAACTTACAAGTGCATGTTTTTTTTTTTTTTTTTTTTTTTTTTTATTATTAAAAACTTAATTCCAGATTTTTCCCTTTTTAAGACATATATGGTTGTGTAAGTTTCCAACTAAACAATTAAAACAGTCAGATTCCATTTTCATTTTCCTTGGTATTTGAGGGGAGTTGTTTGATTGTACAAATTTGATAGGATACCTAACACAAAGTTGCAATAGTCATTTTGAAAGTACAATTGTAGCTGTGCAGGATTTAGGGGTAGATTTAACTTAAACAACTAAATTCTCATCAAATGTCACGGTGTGCTTCTTTACATTACAAACTTCAATTTAAATAACAAAAAATACATTTAACTTTCTTCACGAGGCTGGCTTGTATAAAGTGTTTAGTTGCAGACATTGATCAAGTTAGGATCCAAAATTGGCTATACTACTGAAGCTGGCTCTATTGGTGAAATAGATTGACTATTTTGTTGAACTGGCATGGATTCTATCAAGGTTTTAAAATTTATTTTTAGTTCTTCCGTTTCGACACATTTGATAAAGTTTTGGAAGAGGTTTTTTAATTATTTTACTTAGTTTAAAGTTTCAAAAAGATGATAAATTTACACAGGCACGCACAATAGATTTTTTTGGGGGGCCAATTTTCCCAAATCAAGTGAAAATGACAAAGAAACCGAAAAAAATGAGCCAAATAGTACCATAAAGGCAAAGGTATGCTACAGAAAACTGACCTGTTTCTGTGGATGCTTAAATTAAGTAGGATTATCTTAGTTCTGACAAGATTTTTCAAGAAAACTAAATTGCAGCTGGGGGTGGGGGGGGACTGGAGTCTTCTGGAGGACAGTTACCCCCTTATACATAGCAAATTATGTTCCTGTTTGTTCCATGACCAGAAATATAGCGAACCGACCTAGCAATCGATTAAATGTGTTGAATTGCTCCCTAAAGTAAAAACCAAGAAAGAAAGAGAATAGCACCAATTTAACGGTTCCACTAGGCACGCACGCAGTATTTTTTTATATATTAGTATTCGGTGAATACCAATAATTAAAAAAAATACATACCGGTGATGTTTAAAGTTCCTAAATCTGAAGAATCCAAATTTTATTTGAAGTTCCCAGGAATTAGGGGGAATTTATTATCTTGGAGGAGGATATGCACCTCTTTCCACCTTTTTTCTTACGTCCCTGGCCTCGGATAGATCTATTTTTGGGCCCCAGTACATATTCTCTTCTCTCTTTGGCGTTACTCACGAGCAACGAAATAAAATGCAACATTTGAGTCAATGTATGAAAGTGAACGTTCGCTAGGACACAATTGAGGGTATTGACACATTCTATTGGGGGAATTAATTGGACAGGGAGCATTTGCACCCCTATTTGTTCACCCCGCCTCCCGCTAGATATTGAAAAAATTGATTTTTAGTGGTATTTCGTTGAATTATTTTTTGTATTTTCACTAAAAAAAATTGAGAAAAAAAAATTACCCCTTCCTAGATTTTGAAAAACGAATCCCCCCCTTAAATTTTCTAAAATTTGAATTGATGGCACTGCACTCTGTAAGCTCAGAATTCTTAAAAATTGCACAAAAAAAAAGAAAAATTGATTAAAAACAAGGCTATCACCAGTGTTCCATCATTAAAATATTCTTGGCTCCTCCTTCCCCCATATTCAAGGAAAAATCAAAACGACATTTCTATGTGAAAACCGGTAATAGTATGCATGTTCAACGTCAGATTTGATGCAAAAAAAAACCTCCCAGCATGAATCTGCTGTCACGCAGAGCCTCTACATCACAGTCAATCATCACTCACCTTTTGGTCAGTTGCTCAGATGTGGGCCTGTGCTAATCGCTTACCTTTAAACAAATTACTACACCTAAAGGCTGGAATTTTATTCATAGTGAAAGCAGGCAACAAAGAGAATTTACACTTTTAATCTACCGGATAATTAGGCCAGTACAACCCTCTTGCGAAAAGGGCTTATATTTTCGCATCGATTCGTTTTCATTAAAGGGTAATTTTGCTTCTGTTGACAGGTTCACGTTATTAAAAGTCCAAAGTTAACACGTGACGAGGACCCATGTGTAAAGTATGGTTAGCCCTGCACAAGTTGACCCTCAGATCATTTCCAGAGAAAAAGATCTAAATATTTGATAACTATATTTATGTTGTCATAACTTTATAAACTTAATTTTTTGGCAAAAAAGCTTAGTAAAAGACCTTCAGCTTTAATTTGAACTGTTTGTGAACGATAATTATCATTAATAAACGTAATCATTGATGTAATATCTGAGAAGGTGATTAATACATATGATCTACTTGCAAAAATACTTCGACCCCCGCCTTCCACCCAACATTTTCGGCTGTGCACATCAACTATGACAATATTTCCTAACCACCATATTTATTTTATTTCCTAATGTTGATTCCATAATGACTGTAGTAAATACACAACAGCCAAATTAGGAAGAAGAAAGAGATTTTAAAACTGTAGAAAAAAACCCAATAATAATGTATTTTTTAATTTTTGGGTTTTAATTTTGTTGATAGTGTAAACATATGAACAAAAAGAATTTTAAAATAACCTGATTTTGCATAAAAGTGCAGTGAGATACTAGTTGTGAAAGCCACAATTTTTTTTAAACTATACCACCCGCCAAGAAACATTCTTTAACTCCACAGGCTCCTTCGTCTGAAAACCAGAAATTTTGATCCGTATATATTAATCGTGAAATATTTTGCATGTATGAAACCATGCATATAAAAAATAATTTGAGTCAGAGTTTTTTTCCGTAATTTTCATAACAATTTTCTCCTAATTTTTCAAGTGTAAATTTGGATATACAAAAAAAAACTTGAAAATTAGGTATAGCCTAAACTAAGCTATACATTGTTGATTTTTTTTTCCTTTTAGGTTTCGATCAAAGTGTAAAGGAATAAAGAAGTATTTTTGTAAGACCAACATTATTGCTTATAAATATGCTAATATTAAAATCAAGGTTACCACAGACAGGGTCAAACCTACTTTTCCCTAAAGAGGAATTTACTTATTAACATTGGAATCACTTATATGTCTTACTAGGAGAAAATAATTGAAAGAGTGATTATACCTCTCCCCCTCCCCTCTTAAACTACGACTCCATATTAGATTTTCGGCGATGCCCCTCAAAGGTGATAATATAGTTAATTTTCCAAACTTAAGAAGAAAAAGACTTTTAAAATGCATTCAAAAAACCTAACAAAGAAAATACATTTTTTTACTTTTTGGGCTTAGATCTTTTCAGAAGCGTGAGCAAATAAAAAAAATATATTAGAAATAATTTGTTTTCGCATAAAAGCGCATTAAAAAATTTCGATATAATGTCAAGGGTCTATAATTGGCATTTGGTGAAACATGTAAAGATTGTGAAAACAACAGTTATTTTGAATCTTACCACCTATCAAGAAAAACGTCCTGATCGCCCAACCTCCTTAGTCTCATAACCTTAAATTTTGAGCCATGTCTATTAATCATGTCAATATCTCACATATAAAAACTTGGATATAAAAAAATTGATTGGCATAAATGAAATTTTTCCAATTTTTTTCACAACTTCCATAAAAATCTCTTCTGTATTTTTTCAAGTCAAAGTTTGGACATAATAGAACACTTAAAATTCCCTACAAAAAATAATCTAAACTTGATTGACTTTTTTCCTTTTAGATTTCGTAATATGTGCAAAGAACTAAAGGAACTTTTTTGAGACAAGTATCATCGCATATGAAGATGCCAATATTAAAGCCAAGTTTGCCACAAGTGAGGTCAACCCTAAATTTCTCTAAAGAATAATTTACTTATTAACAATGCAATCACCTAAGCGTCTTACTAAGCGAAAATAATTAAAGAAGTGGTTATAACTATGAAATGAACAATTGAATTTTTATACGCTAGACTGACTTAGTGGCCTATGAATTACAAATCACTTTGCTTAATTCACTTTTGAAGTCTGTCGAATGCCGAAACTCCATGGGACATGCATAACTAACGCTGCGTCATCCTCAGCGCTGGCAGAGGACTTACGACTTGGTCAAAACTTCAAATGCCGAAACTAAATAAATGTAACTGCATTCATTCTTTTGTGGCAATTTATTACGAAGAACAAATAGTAAATGAGCGGCTCACTTGCCAAAGGATAACCCCAGAGCAAAATTAAAGCAGAAAGAATAGACAATGAATATAAATTGTTGGTTTGGTGGCAAGTGTGTTTGTACTAACACTAAAAAAAACATACATTTCTTTCCCTATTTCGAGGTCAAATTTTGAAACTCTAGTGGAGAATCATAGCTAGCCCTGTGCCATTTTCGGCACTAGCAGGGGATTTACGACCTGGTCAAAACTTCAAATACCGAAATTAAATAAATGTAACTACGTCAATTTGTTTGTGGCAATTTTAGTACGAATAACAAATAGTAGATGAGCGGCTCACTTGCCAAAGCATTACCCCGGAGCTAAATTAAAGCAGAAAGAATAGATAATGAATATAAATTGCTCGTTTGGTGGCGAGTTTGTTTGTACTAACACTAAAATGACATACGTTTCTTTCCCTATTTCGAGGTCGAATGTTGAAACTCTAGTGGGGAATCATAGCTAGCGCTGTGTCATTTTCGGCACTAGCAGGGGATTTACGACCTGGTCAAAGCTTCAAATACCGAAATTAAATAAATGTAACTGCATCCATTCTTTTGTGGCAATTTTAGTACGAAGAACAAATAGTAAATGAGCGGCTCACTTGCCAAAGCATTACCCCGGAGCTAAATTAAAGCAGAAAGAATAGATAATGAATATAAATTGCTCGTTTGGTGGCGAGTTTGTTTGTACTAACACTAAAATGACATACGTTTCTTTCCCTATTTCGAGGTCGAATGTTGAAACTCTAGTGGAGAATCATAGCTAGCGCTGTGTCATTTTCGGCACTAGCAGGGGATTTACGACCTGGTCAAAACTTCAAATACCGAAATTAAATAAATGTAAACTGCGTCATTTTTTTGTGGCAATTTTAGTACAAATAACAAATAGTAGATGAGCGGATCCCTTGCCAAAGCATTACCCCGGAGCTAAATTAAAGCAGAAAGAATAGACAACGAAAATAAATTACTGGTTTTCATAACTTTGTACTAATCCTTAGCAAATTCGTGTTTTTTTTCTTTTCTGTCTTCCTTAATTTTTTTGAATGCAGAAAACAGGATAAAGTCTCTGAGCTGGGCTGACCCTCCTACCCTGAAATATTAAATTGTACACAATTTAGAAGCACTTATTACTCGAATTATCAATGAAATTTGTTTTATTATTCCCCCCCTCCCCCCCCCAAAAAAAAAAAAAACCTGCGCACGTGTCTGTCCTCATCATCTATATTGATTTTAAAGCAATTCCAATTTTGGTCAGTCACTTCCACCCAAGTTGCTTTTTTCAATATTCATCGTTTTTCTTTACTTTGTAATCAATCAAACTTACCGTTTATATAGCATGCACAAGTCTAGATTCAAGAATCCATTAAACCTATAATTTATTCTCCAACATATTCCTCTAACGTTAGTAATAACAGTTTAAAGAATTCCATTTTGGGTCATCTCACCCAAAGGTTTTTTTTCCAGTTTTGGTCTTTTTTCTTTATTTTTCAGTCCATCTGACCATACCATTTAGATAACATTCTTAAGTCTAGAATATATTAGATCTAGAATCCATCCTCCAACATATTTCTCAATCATTATTAATATTACATTTAAAGTTCTCCACATTAGGCCATGTCCAGCCTTGTCACCAAAATGGCTTTTTTCTCAGTGTTCCTCTTTTTTCTTATTTTTTAAATAAACATGAGCATACTATTTAGGTAACATTCTGAAGTCTAGAATCTATTAGATATAGAATTCATCCTCCAAATGTCATTAATATTCGCTTAAAAAGAACTACATTTTAGGTCATGTCCAAAAACGTTCCAAAAATTAATTCATCGATTTTTAACAAACCTTAAATAAGTTTTTAATTTCGAGCTTCAAAATTGTGATTGATTTAATTAAACTGGGGTTAAACCTGTTTTCTAATGCGTATTGGTAGTCTTTGGGATTTCGTCATGATTTAATGGATTGACTTTATATGTCGATGAATTACATTCAACTTAAAAAATGGCATCATCATCGCTTTTAGGATGAGATGGCAGTTTTGACAGAAAGAAGATTAACAACATTATTTAAATCATATAGATAACTGTTCAACAGAAGCCAAAAGTTAAAATGTTCTTGTAAAACATAGTACAAGTATCACCAACTTGTGGGTCTTTTTTCTGCTTTATTTTCAAGTTTTTTGCATGTGTAAGTTTTATTTTTTCCTGCTTCTAAAATTTCAATATTGCATTCAAACTTACTAATACTACTACTATTAACAACTTACCGCAGAACCAAGCCGCCTGAGGCCAACACAGCCAGGCACACTCCTCCTCCATCCCAATCTATTCAAAGCCTCCCTGTTTACACCCTCCCAGGAAGTTCCTATTTCCATTTAATCTTTCTTTATGACATCCTCCCATCCCAACCACGGACGTCCTGCTTTTCGTTTAGCTCTAGGCGGTTGGTCAAAAAGGGCAATCTTTGGCAATCTGTCATCCGGTGAACGTGCCCTAGCCGTCTCAACCTTTTCTCTTATTATAAACCTAGAACTCAGGAGTCAGGATTGAACCCTAAATATAATAATAGTCTGCTCCAACTCGATCGTAACCATATCAGTGTAAGATACTGTGGTTTATGCTAAGGTTTATGCTGTGGTTTTGCTCCACATGTCAACGCTCCTCTTTAAAGGAGAGGGGAGTTAGACAAGCAGGAATCAGAAGACCAAGATTGAGACCATATTAACTGTGCGTGAGTGCGGGCACATGCACGGATTTTTTGGGGGGAGAGCGAATAATAAAAAAAAAATAATTTCTACTTGATAATTTGTAGTAGCCTACAAGCGCGCACAAATTCAGGAAAATTTGAAATTCTGACATTCAATAATTATCTATATCTTTTTTTATAATTTCTAAACAGACATAGTACTGGTTAAGATTATTATATAGGTTTTGGATAGACTACCCAACAGTGATTAGGCCACTTTGATTCCCTGGCTCTAAACTTATTCAGTGGAATCTCGGTAAGTTTATTTTAAAGGGAAATATCCAAACTTTGACTTGACGAATTTTTCAAGATATTTAGACTCCAAACACCCAAGTTTAACATACACTGAAAACGATGAAAAAATTGGGTTATTAGTGAACTCAAGTTTTCAACTATAGCTGCATTCTGTTGAACTCATTTTGAGCCTTAGAATTGTTCTCTGGCTCATGATAAAAACTGAAGTTCCTCACGTGTCAATTTGCCGCGGAGGGGTACAAGACCGGAATTCCGACCGGGATAAAATTTTTCGAACATGCCTCACTAACGCTGCAATATCTTTTTCAAACACATAGACCTCGCCGCCAGTTTTATGAGCCAATTCCCAAATTGTGTTCGTGCGACAAAATTAACCAAAAACTTTGAACAAATATAATTTGAAGATTCCCAGTCACTAAACATGCAACGAGCGGGAAAAGGATGTAAAATAAAAGTAAATATGGAGGGGCAATATTGAATGTGTAAGGAAAACAAAGGTATGGGATTTTAAAGACTAAAGTAACTAAACATAAAGGTCCGGAAGCAAAGTTATTCGAAAAGCTTTTTAGTTTGATTTGTAAAAAACCACAAAAAAACCAGACTTCTCGGTCACTCGGTTCCGTAGCTTCCAGCAGTCAGGAAGTTCCACTCAAATTCAATTTAACTGCTACTTTAACTATGAGAACTTGAGGTAAACAACGAAGTACCAAGCTGCTACGGAAATCAAACACTTATATTTCCCGTTAAAAACCAACAAACACTCAAATTGAAAGTCTATTTAAAGAAAATGTTAGGTTGTAAGGGTTTGTATATAATGAACACTAATGAGGTTAATTGACAAGGGGTTGTGAGAGGGTCAAAAAAGGTAGCTTTACCAAACTCGGCTACTAAAGGCTATGGGGGATTTGAAATTCTGGCTGGAGGCTTTTAACTTGTATTTGACTTTTGGCAGGTGTCTTACGGATTATTCCTCTGAATTACTATGCTCCATTTTCAACAGCCTGTTGCTAAAATTTCACCCGACAACTATAGCCAGTTGTATTACTTTAAAATATTATTTATGGCCTGGGCTTTCTTCTGTAGTAGCACAAACTTTGAATAATAAATCCTAAGCTGCGTGGGGCTACTATTGCAGAATTTGCATGTGCTCTGGATATTTTTTTCTTCGGGGGGGGGGGGGGTCTGGGGACGGGGCATAACTAAAAAAAACTTAGACCGTAAGAAAGAAACCGGAGATTTCTGTAAAAGTCTCGTCACTTTTAAAAGTGGCACGGGCCCAAGGATCTATACCCTATGTAGGAAACTTACCAATTAACAAAGGACTAAACATAGCCTACAACTATTGCAACTGTAGTAGGGTTTCTTCTTAAACACTTCGCTTCATAGTGAACGTATTAGAAGGAAATGAAATCTGCATGTCCAACCCTTAACTTAAGAGAAACAGTTGTTAGGGGCACGCACGCTACAGAGGGAGGGGCTCGCCCCAATAACCCCCACAATCATTAATTTTCCAAATTTTGTTGCCATGTCTGATCTCTCCCTCCTCCTCAGAAAAAAAACGTGTTAAGCACATGCCCAAGGACCTAAAAGTCTCTTGAATTTTCTAGCAAAATAAGAAACCAAGCCAGAACAAATCTGTAAAGTACTGAGCGTAAAAGGAGTTGGGTACTTGTCAGTTATTGGAAACACATTCAAGAATTACGCTTAGGTTACATATCAGAAAACCGGTTTCATGGCGACAAAAACAAATGATGGATTATACAATGAATTGGACTTAGACAGAATGCATTGGACTTGTATGCGGGATATATATTTGCACATTAGGGAAGGAGGTGGGGGCTAAGTTAGGTTACGTTAGGATGGATTAGGTTTCTATAATTTTGTTTCGAATTATTTTATAATCATGCTTTGTTATTTTTCATTAGGATCAATCTAACTTCACTTTTTGGGTGTTTTCAATAACCGACAAGTGCCAGGAGTTGTTAAGAGGAAAATTATTCTTAAAGATGTCACAAGCTATCATTGGCCTGGCAGAGGGCTAGGTGAACCCTACACGTTTCATATATATATATATATATATATATATATATATATATATATATATATATATATATATATATATATATATATATATATATATATATATGAAATGGGCAGGAAACACAAATCAAATATTTAAGCATTAAATTATCTTTTAATGAGAATATTAAAAGAAGCCCTTGGACTGTCTGCACCTGGTCAAGTCACCCAATTATGGAAAATTAAAGCTTACCATAGCTGCGAGCGTCAGTTGGTAGGCAACAGGCAAGACAACATGCGACGGGCTCGTGTTTGCCTTCCATTTTCAATTATAGAATAGCAGATATCAGAAAGTGATATCTTGAATAAAATACCAGGTAGACTATCTTGTGCCACACAGGAGTTAGAACAGCTGTAAAACAGCATTTCGATACCTAGTCATTAGACTGTTACTTGATAATCCTGATTGTAGGATACATTATATATGTAAGACTTTTTCAGGACACAGTAAAGAAAGAGGGACGGTTTATCCCTTCCTTTTTTTGGAAAATCATATTATTAAAACGAATCATTTGTTCGTATCGTTTCAACATTTGGTACTTATGTCTTATAGCCTTCTTCTGAATGAAGTTAGATTAATCCTAATAAAATATACCGAAGCATGATGAAAATAAAATACCTTAGTTACAAAATTATTGAAACTACAATAGAGAATAATGGAAATCAGTCCCCCCCCCCCTAACCTCTTATATTAAACGCTTTCTAACCTACACAAAATACCAACTAAAATATTTAATTATAATATACCTACACTGTAGTGTATATACTCAACATTCTCTCGCGTAAAGCTGATAATCACCGATTACATATTGAAATCAAACAGTTCGTGGTAACGAACTGTAAGTAAGGAGCGACCCGGCTCAATGGTAACCGAAACTCTAAAAAAGGGGATTTTGATACCAATAGATACATCAAAAGAATCAGATTTTAATTCTGATTTCAAATATATAAGTTTCATTAAGTTTAATCTTACCCATCAAAAGTTACGTGCCTGAGAAAATTTGGCTGATTTTCGAAAAAAGGGGGAAAGACCCTTAAAAGCTATAGAACCTTAATGAAAATCACATCATTATATTCAGCCTATTAGAGAAACCTAATGTAGAGGTTTCAACCTTCTATCTAAAAAAATGTGGAATTTTCCATTTTTGCCAGAAGAAAGTTCACGGATGCGGGTTTATTTGTTTTTTTGTTTGTTTGTTTTTGTTTTTTTTTTCCCCAGGGGTGATCGTATCGACCCAGTGGTCCTAGAATATCGTGGGAGGGCTCATTGGAACGGAAATTAAAAGTTCTAGTGCCCTTTTTAAGTGACCAAAAAAAATGGAAGGCAACTAGGCCCCCTCCCACGCTCATTTTTTCCCAAAGTCACCCGATCAAAATTTTGAGATAGCCATTTTGTTCAGCATGGTCGAAAATATGATAAAAATGTCTTTTAGGATGACTTGATCCCCCAAAGTCCCCAGGGGGAGGGCTGAAAGTTATGAACTTTACTCAATGTTAACATATAGTATTGGTTATTGGGACGTATACAGACTTTTTCAGAGGAGATTTTTTCTGGTAGTTGGGGGACGGAGAGGGTCGGGGGCTATATGGAAGGATCTTTCCATGAAGGAAGTTTTCATGGGGGAAGGGACATTGCTATGAAGGGGGCGCCGGATTTCCCAGCATTATTAAAGAAAAAGATCAGGAATTAAATAAAAAAAAACAAGTTTTTCAACTGATCAACTGATTGTGATTAAGAGGTCATTTTTAAAGAACTGGAAAAAAAAAATTTGAACTATAGTTTAAAGAGCAGGGTATTGACTAGGGGGCGGACCCCCTAATATACATGTTAAAAATTTATGAATATAGAAGTTCGTTACGTAAGTTAATTCTAAGTTACGTATATTTATTACTAATAAAAACGTTCGTAAATAAAATTAAACAAGTTTCGAGAAAGCCATTTAACCAAATATAATATGCAAATTTTGTTTTAATTATTCATGTACGGTGAGCCAAAATCAAAACCTGCATTAATTCAAAAACGTTCAAAAATTAAATAAAAAAAACAAGTTTTTTAACTGAAAGTAAGGAACGACGTTAAAACTTAAAACGAACAGAAATTATTCCGTATATGAAGGGGGCTGTCCCCTCCTCAACGCCTCGCTCTTTACGCTAAAGTTTGACTTTCTCACAACTCTATTTTTTTAAACAATAAAAAAACTTTTGCGTAAAGAGCGAGGCGTTGAGGAGGGGAGAGTCCCCTTCATATACGGAATAACTTCTGTTCGTTTTCAGCTTTAACGTCGTTCCTTACTTTCAGTTAAAAAAACTTGTTTTTTTTATTTAATACAGAAAGAAACCGATTCTGTCAGACAAAAACTTGAGTGGTGTGGTTTAAGACATAAGTACCCAAAATTCTGGCTCATGTATACGAGTTTAAATGAAGCAATAGTAATACATATTTGATGTTTGATTGTTAATAAGTCAGTGAAAAAACGAGGATTTTGTCAGCCAGTGGCATGAAGAAGAAGAAATAAGCAAATATTTCGACAAGGACCTCCGCCGAGTCGTCCTCAGTACTAAACAAAAAAAAATAAAAAATAAACCAACGAAAATCGAACCTTTCGAAGTTTACTTGTCAAATTTTGATTTTATTTTTCATTTTGTTATTTTCTTTCCTCTCTGAGTTTAATTTTTCATGTATAGCCAGTGTGGTCTAAGAATGTATTTGATATTCTACCAATGTAGAGAAATTTCACGAGTCACTTTTACTTGATCTATTTTATAAATGTTGAATAGGCTACGAGGCAATAATTTTGTGTTCGTTTTAGGTTTTAACTTGGCTCTTTACTTCTATCAGAAAAACGTCGTTTTTACAAAATATCCAAACACACACTGGACATGTGTTTTCACAGATTGATTTGTAAAAAGCCGATAACCTACTAATGAAGCAACTTAGAGCTACATCAAATCACATATGGGTCGAAATTTGGAGACACATTAAATTTGTCCTCATCAGCCTTAAATAAATGACCATTATATATATTTAATAATAATATTTGGCATTTTTGGCACTCACTTTGGTTACCCATTCTCAAGAATCGATAATCGATAGATGACCCTGTATAATACGAATATTGTCTGGATTATTTGGTGGTTTTGTTGAGGATGATATTCCAACTGCGTCCGAAACCTCATACAGCCATCCCCCGCGCAGTGACTAATTGTGCAGCCAGATACATATGTCACACTAAATCCTATGTTATACCCTTCCTAATACCAGAACCATAGATCTAATGCGCGTTTCAATCCTATTTTATTATCTTTTATTATGTTTGTGATGGGTTTTCAAGTCTACAAAAAGAATTTATGCCAAGGAGTGTATATGGTTAACGAGAACCAATTTGGTTTTTATGATGATATAAACTCACGCATAGAATTATCTGAAAATCACAAATTCTATTACAATTTTTCGTTTTTATTTTAGTTTAGTTTTTGCTTCATAGCTTCATATTTGATATTGAAGGAAGATTAGATTTTAGCTGTTGTTGCTTTACAGATTTGAAGTAGCAAGGATAGTGAAATTAAAATCTGATTGTTTGAATTGGTTAAATACAAAATTACACCAAGTCAAATCTTTAAGTCCTAGCAGTTTTTCAGTTTTTGGTAGTAGAGAGTGCCAAGTTAAAAAAAAAAAGTAAGTGAAAATTCAGCGAAAGCTATGCTAAAAACGTCTGGTACCAAAGTTTTACTTCTGTACTAACAGTTCAATGTGGCAACGCAGACGAAAATGTGGTATTGTCCTAAAAACTCCAAGTTTTAACTTTTCTAACAATTTTATTTTTAAACAGCCAATAGAAAAATCGGTACTTGTTAAGAATCCGGCTAGTACGCGAGAATGTATTGCGAGAACAGATAGGCATTACCCGGAACTTATATGATACACTGTATAAACAAGGGGTTTCTCACTCCGGGAACTATATTAAACTTTAGTTTTATGGGGTTTAGGGGGAATAAAAGGTACCTAGGCTGGGTTAGGTTAGGTTACGTATTTAATATATGCTATGCTTTACCCCCACCCCCAACCCTTAATATGCAAATATATAGCCCAATTTCGTTCATAAACTACTATACTTTCATCCTATTTTGTTTTATTTCATTAGCATTAACGAAACTTCGCTTCTCGCGTACTTATCGGATTCTTAACAAGTACCGAAAAATCTTCGGAAATGGAGATTTTCGGGCATGACTAAACTTAAGATTAGTCCAAGAGACGTTGTTTTATTTTCGTATTTTAAATTGGACGGAGAGTAGCCTTTAGCTAATATTGCTTTCAGATTTTTAATTACAAATGACAGTGAAAATTCAATCTGAGTTTTTTAACTTGTTAAATGAAAAATTACGCAGTTATTTAAACCTAAAAAAATGGAAAAATTGGGAATATTATTTTTTTACGAAAAAGACCTGCATATGCGGTTTCTGGTCTTAGCGGGCGCCAAATTTAAAAAGAATGAACGTGGTTGAAAAATCAGCAAAACAATATATGATACCCAAGCTTTTCTTATTTATTGTTATGCTTCAACGAGGCAATACTGACAAAAATGTGGTACTCCACTAACAGCTTCATAAATTTGAAACAAACAAAAGAGACATCTTACGAGAATAGGGATTTTTAAACATGAATAATCAATGATGCATCCAGACGACAAAAAAATGTTTTATTTTGATGTCCTTAGTACTTCAACAAAATTGTTTGTTTCGTTTACTTTTTTTTTTGAGGATATAAACTCATGCATGAAGTTACCGGAAAAACACAAATTCTATTTTATATCTATTCTTATTGTTTCAGTTCAGTTTTGCTTCATAACTCCACGTTTTAAACTGGACTAAGAGTTAAATTTTAGATGTTGTTGCTTTACTGATTTTAATCTTATAAATTTAGAAAACCCAAAAATAAATTTTTAGATCAGCGTGTCTATGGCTAGTAGGAAGAAAAAGAAGAACAAGAATAATCAACCGAATATTTGGCATAAATACGGCAGGATGTCCTCAGTTCTGGAATAGAGAAAGAATTTAAACCACAACAATTTGGAGACAAAAAAAAGAGAGAATCTACAACCAAAGAGAATAAAAAGAAAAAATTAAACCTCCGTGTTTAAATACTCCGAGTAAAAGACACAAAGCAGCTATTATTTTGATTTTTTTTTTACAATTTTTACTTTTAGATACATAGGCTAAATACAAACATATTTAACGAAGAGGAACCATTTCAAGATCGGACAGTGTTTACTTTTGTTCTTCAATATAAAACCACCAAAAAATTAACTTTAAACTTGTTCAGAAATTTAACAGTAAGGTTAGAAGCTACGTAAAATAAAACAAAAAAATGTTTAATGTGCTCTTAACTAAATGTAGTTAAATCTTTAATGTGCTCATAGACTCATAATGATATGAACATTTTCACAGGTAAAATCCGCCTCCCTCCCATAATGCCTCCCTCCACAACAACTAACATTTTTACATTTAGTTCTATTACTTCTTATTTCTTCAGAATTCATATATATGTTGTATTTTTCTCAAATTTGTACCTCTTCTTAAATTTGTTTTCTTCACATTCACAGTGAATGGCTTGTTCTTTAATATTAAAGGAATGTTTGAAAAAAATGTGGATATAGTCAAGTTCATGTTATTGACCTAAAGCCATGTAAGAAATGGGTGGAGGCTTCGAGCCTGTACTTCCTGGTATTTTGAGATCCCTACAATTTATACAATTTGTTCAATTACGGCTACTTATAATATACCTGTTTTTTTTCAACCCCGCCCCCCCCTATTTTGCCAAAATCCCAAAACAGATATATGTTTGAAAGAGAATGAATCTCCATTTTGGCGCTAATTAAAGTCAATACTGAAATATTGAAATATTACTCAATATTGAAAAACTGAAATATCCTATTAGTGACCAGCAAGCAGGAGAAGGCCTCAAACTAGTGCCCCCAGATTTCTTGACATTTCCATAAAAAAAAATTTCTTGAGTTGCACAATTTCCATATGAATCACCTATTGTTCGTGATTAAATAAATTGCCCCAACGCATCTAGGATGGCTCTTGTCCCGAAAGAAATTCCCGTGAATGTTCTTGTTGAACAGCAGAAAACGTTCTGAAATAAGCGTTTTCCTTCTAGAACGTTAATCTTTTCCAAGTGTGCACATAGCGACAACCTATGACGTTTCACAGGAAACCTGCGACGGTGGCAACACTGGCACACGGCGACAGCAGATACCTTTGCTCTATGTCTATTTAAAAATATCATAGATAATATCTAACAGAAAGATTAAGAAAGACTTCATCTCAGTTACTATCCACCGTCCTGTCATCATGAAACTGACAGATAGACTTAGAATCGATCAGCAAAATTTAGACTTGTTAATTAACCTAGACAGATCCTTCATCTTCATATTTCAGGAATTTCTAATGGAAACTAAGAGCAAGAATGAAAGGAAACAAAATTAAATATTGCTCAAATATTGATATATCTTAAAGATGTCTTGTAGCTTGTTCAGTTTTATTTTGCCATTAAAAGATGAGGCAAGAAATTGCATTTCTAGGGAGAAATGAAACAAATATTTTGAGGAGTAAAATTAGATGTTTACGAGAATTTGCACTGTACAGAATTTTCCCAACTGTATTCGGTAAAAAAAAATGAAGCATCAATCCACATTGACAAGTCAAAGGAGCTGGGCTTCAATCCCCAAAAATGCTGGGAGGGGGATAAAATACATTTTTTCAAAATCTAGGGGGTGTAATTTTTTAATTTGATGGAATTTTTTAACTCGCCCAATGGGCGTACATATACAGAAGATTCGTTCATGTTTTTTAATGTAACGACCGACCAGGATAATTTCAAGACGAATCAATCACATCGTTTGAATTTATTATTCCCTTGTAATAGCTACAGATAACTCACTTGTAATCTTCTAAATTTCAGCTTACGCAGCAGTCGATCTTTATAACCCTTATGAAAAGGTGAAAATATAAAAATACGACATTTCAATTTTTTTCCCTTTTTTTACACTGCATAATTAAGAGGGAATGAGTTGAGAAAACGAATATAAACATGCTATCAAGAATTTTTTCCTGTTGCAGTCGCATACAGACAGTTAGCCTACAGTTCAATAAAGTATGTCCAGTTACGTTGATAGCACGTATTTTGTCTGAAGAATTTTGAGTAGCCTCCCCTGAAATAACCTGAAATGGTCCTCTTGAATATAAAAACTAAAAAGAACATAGTGTAAACCCCTGGAATAATCCCGAGGCACTGTACATTTCATCACAAGAAGAAAGTAAGTTTACCGAAGAAACTTTAGAGGGGTGAAAGTCATTTATTTATGGTTACATTTCTCACAAAATGTGTTTTACCCTCATTTTTTAAATTAGGTATAGAGCGTTTGATATTAAGAGTGTTTCCCATTTCCTGAAGAGAGGTAACAACCCACTTTAATTATCGCCAAAACCAGTGGCTTCATCAGGAAATTAAATAAAAAAAACAAGTTTCTTTAACTGAAAGTAAGGAACGACGTTAAAACTTAAAACGAACAGAAATTATTCCGTATATGAAAGGGGCTGTCCCCTACTCAACGCCTTGCTCTTTACGGTAAAGTTTTTCATTGTTTAAAAAAATAGAGTTGTGAGAAAGTCAAACTTTAGCGTAAAGAGCGGGGAGTTGAGGAGGGGACAGCCCCTTTCATATACAGAATCATTTCTGTTCGTTTTAAGTTTTAACGTCGTTCCTTACTTTCAGTAAAAAAAACTTTTTTTTTATTTAATTTTTGAACGTTTTTGAGTTAATGCAGGTTTTGATTTTGGCTCACCGTACATGAATAAAAAAAAAAAATTGAATATTAATTTTACTTTTATTTGGTTAAATGGCTTTCTCGAAACCTGTTTAATTTTATTTAGGAAAGTTTTTATTAGTAATAAATATACGTAACTTACGAATTAACTTACGTAACGAACCTCTATATTCTTATATTTTTAATAAGTATGTTAGAGGATTCGCCCCCTAGTAAATACCTCGCTCTTTAAACTGAGGTTCGAATTTTCTTTTGATGTATCAAAAACGACCTCTTTCTCACCGATGTTGCTAGGCACAATAAAAAGCTTATATTAATTTACTAATCAATATTTAACTTAAAGTGTATGGTCTTGGTATATGGATGAACCAAATCATATACATAATTTTTTCTGCCGTCTTAAGTTTTGATGTTGCTACTTACTTTCAGTTGAAAAACTTGTTTTTTTATATACAATTTCTGATTTTTATTTTAAAAATGCTGGGAAATCCGGCGCCCCCTTCATAGCAATGTCTTTTCTACCATGAAAACTTCCTTCATGGTAGGATCCTCCCATATAACCCCCGATCCACTCCCCCCCACTACCAGAAAAAAATCCCCTCTGACAACACATGCAGACGTCCCAGTAACCAATTTTATAGGCTATGTTAACATGGGATAAAGTTCATAACTTTCAGCCCTCCCCCTGGAGACGTTGGGGGATTAAGTCATTCCAAAAGACAGGTTTATAACTTTTTAAACCATGTTAAACAAAATGGCTATCTCAAAATTTTGATCGGGTGACTTTGGAATAAAATGAGCTTGGGAGGGGGCCTAGTTGCCCCCAACTTTTTGGGTCACTTAAAAAGGGCACTAGAACTTTTAATTTCCGTTCGAATGAGCCCTCCCAGCGATATTCTAGGACCACTTGATCAATACGATCACCCCTGGGAAAATCTAATCTGGATTCGCCCATCTAATCCTCTTAATCTAATCTAATCCTCTAACAACCTGCATTATTTAGTACGATCACCCTTGAAACCTCCACAGTTGGGTTCTCTAATACGCTGAATACGATGGTGTGATTTTCATTAAGGTTCTATAAATTTTTTGGGGTCTTTCCCCCTTTTTTTGAAAATCAGCCAAATTTTCTAAGGCACGTAACTTTTGATAGGTAGGACTAAACTTGATGAAACTTATATATTTGAAATCAGTATTAAAATTTGATTCTTTTGATGTATCTATTGGTATCAAAATTCCGTGTTCTACAGTTTCGGTTACCATTGAGCCGGGTCGCTCCTTACTTACAGTTCGTTACCACGAACTGTTTGACTACTAAAAAATATCCAGACAAATTTCTTGTTCGCTGCCATGTTTCAAACAGTTCGTGGTAACGAACTGTAAGTAAGGAGCGACCCGGCTAAATGGTAACCGAAACTCTAAAAAACGGAATTTTGATACCAATAGATACATCAAAAGAATCAAATTTTAATTTTGATTTCAAATATATAAGTTTCATCAAGTTTAATTTTAACCATCAAAAGTTACGCGCCTGAGAAAATTTCGCTGATTTTCGAAAAAAGGGGAGAAGACCCCCTAAAAGTAAAAATCGTATTGACCCAGTGGTCCTAGAATATCGTAGGAGGGCTAATTGGAACGGAAATTAAAAGTTCTAGTGCCCTTTTTAAGTGACAAAAAAATGGAGGGCAACTAGGCCCCCTCCCACGCTCATTTTTTTCTCAAAGTCACCCAACTAAAATTTTGAGATAGCCATTTTGTTCAGCATAGTCGAAAATCTAATAAATATGTCTATTAGGATGACTTAATCCCCCACAGTTCCCAGGGGAAGGGCTGCAAGTTATGAACTTTGCCCATTGCTTACATATTGTATTGGTTATTGGGAAGTATACAGACATTTTCAGGAAGGATTTTTTTCTGGTGGGGGGGGCTGGAGGAGGGGGTTACTCGGGAGAATATTTCCGTGGAAAATGTTTTTTGGGGTAAGGGACATTTCTATGAAGGGGACGCCGGATTTCCAAGCGTTATTTAAAAAACGATCAGAAATTAAATTTTAAAAAAAACAAGTTTTTTCAACTGAAAGTAAAAAGCAACATTAGAACTTAAAACGAACAGAAATTATTGCGTATATGAGGGGGTTCTTCCCCAAGTCAATACCTCGCTCTTTACGCTTCAGTTTTTTTTAGTGCTTTCAAAAGGGCTATCTATTCTAATTAAACGGCCTTTGTGATTCTGGGGTTTGTGAATAAATTTTTTTTTAATTTTTAACGTAAAGAGCGTGGTATTGACTAAGGGGAGAACCCCCTCATATGCGTAATAACATAGACGTAATAAAAAAAAAACAATAAAAAAAAAACAAGCGATACGGCTCAATAGTAATTGAAACTTTTAAAAACGGAATTTTGATGTCAATAAATGTATCAAAAGAATGGGCTTATAATGCTGATTCTAAATATATAAATTGTATTAAGTTTAGTATTACTCATCAAAGGCTACGAGCCTGAGAAGATTTACCTGATTTTTTAAAGAGGGGGGAAACATCCCCTACAAGTGAAAGAATTTTAATGAAAATCACTCCGCCAGATTCAGCGTATTAGTAAACCCTATTACATAGGTTTGAAGCTCATATCTGCAAAAATCTGCAACTTTGTATCTTTTGTCAGAAGAAAAATATACGAATATAGAAGTTCGTTACGTAAGTTAATTTGTAAATTACGTCAGAACCAAATTTAGAGACAGTCATTTAGCAAAACAAAATTAAATTTTTTATGCAAATTTTGTTTGCTTATTCATTGATGGTGAGGCAAGATAAAAGCTGCATTACCTACAAAACGATCAGAAATTAAATAAAAAAAACAAGTTTTTTAAACTGAAAGTAAGGAATGACATTAAAACTTAAAACGAACAGAAAT
Source organism: Artemia sp. Qi Xiang Cuo (assembly GCF_049724085.1). Lineage (NCBI taxonomy): Eukaryota > Metazoa > Arthropoda > Branchiopoda > Anostraca > Artemiidae > Artemia > Artemia sp. Qi Xiang Cuo. The sequence continues at coordinate 16,135,024 of NC_142795.1, forward strand.
TATTCCGTATATGAAAGGGGCTGTCCCCTCCTCAACGCCTCGCTCTTTACGCTAATGTTTGACTCTGTCTCACAACCTTATTTTTTAAAACAATAAAAACTTTAGCGTAAAGAGCGAGGCGTTGAGGAGGGGACAGCCCCTTTCATATACGGAATAATTTCTGTTCGTTTTAATGTCGCTCCTTACTTTCAGTTTAAAAAACTTGTTTTTAATTTAATCTTATTAAATAATCACTGACTGACCTACTAGTTTTATATTAAATAATTACTCCATTCAATAAAAAATGTTAAAAATAATAAAGTAGCTCTATTCATAGTGACTCAACTCAGTAATTTCCGTATTGAAGAATTTTTTCATCTCAGATCAACTAATGCTTCATTATTTGGTAATCAAATAAATTCAATTAATCGTTTATAGGGGAAATTAGATCTTTACCGGGATTTAATCATGACTCAACACTTTTGTAAAGCACGAGAAAAAAAAGTCATATCATACTATTCAAAATAATTTTGTAAGAGAACAATAACCCAAGGGAAATTCATAAATGCCTGATTCCAAAATATACAAGTCATCCTAAGTTCAACTTTGGGTGGTATTGTCACTGATCAAACAAAATTTCGAAGTTGAGTCAGCTTTGAGTTTTGAAAAATGATCTTTCAGGCTAAACAATAGTGATCCAAAAAGATTTCATCCCTATTTGCTATCATGTCAAGGATTAAAAAGCTGATGACACGCGCAAAAAAAAACCCTACATCAAAGGTATTGTACATCTATCCACTTTTAAATAGATAAATTACCAACCCTAAGGCATAGTCTCTACAAATATAAGAGCGAAAAAAGGGTGTGAAGTCATACCTGGTTAACCCACATATGCAAGGCCGTATCGAGGAGGGGGGGGGGGTCGGTGGTTCAACCCTCCTCCCGAAATGTTTGTCTAACTCATAAACACGCAACAAAAATGAATATAAACAAATTTTTATACATTTTAAGTTTTTTTCGCTACCCCCCCCCCCCCCGAAAAAATCCTGGATACGGCCCTGCACCGAATCCCCCTTTATACGACCTTGCATTCTTATTGTTAACTCCCCCCCCCCGAAAAATCCTAAATATGGTCCTACACCGACCCCCCCCTGGATATGGCCTTGCATACTACCCTGCACATTTGAGCCCTAAAAATCCAGGATTAAGCAGTGCAGATGCACATCCGAGGAAATAGGCCTTAGGGTCTCTCGTCTGCATCCAAAAACCTCAGTATAATCTACAATTTCTTATAATTTCCAAACAATTTCAAACAATTTGTCTATTTTTTATATTTTTTGGAAAGTGTGTCACCCCTTGAAGTAAATTAGAAAATCAATGACAGAATCAACAGATTGAGATGTTGAGATTTTCAGCAAAGTTTTGCAGATGTAGGCTATTTCGTAGGAGAAATCTCAGCTGACTAGAGGCGCATTTGTGTAGATTGATTTTGGACAGAAGCGCGAATTCCGAAAAAAACGCCATAAGTACTCAAATTATATGGAATATATGATAAAGTGCACAAATCTCGTGACTTGAGCTGAAAGTGCATAGTCCTAAAGCCCGTCCCTCAGCGTGCACACCTGCCGGGATAGATGTGTCTAAGGCACATCTAATAAGACGCAATGTCTTACTGTGGAGCAAAATTCTTGGGGTTTCTTGAAATTGGATGAAGGGGCTATAGGACGAGTAAAATGATGAGATAAGCTTTACTCTAGATAAAATGTTTACGACAGCATTCAGCTGTGACGATGAGCTAGAAGCTTGATCGTCCATAATCAGCCATTCTGCTTGCACTTCTTAGTAAAGAAAACGGAATTGTTATAACGGGGTGGAATAAGCATTGCTTCGTTATTTGTTTCGTAGGTCTATCACGAAAACAGATATATGTTTCAAAGAGCACAATGTATTTTACATTCTCTGAATTTTCCTTCTTTATTCTAGTTTTTCTTTGAGTATGATGACTATTTTTTATTCTGGGTAAGGAGGAAGTTAAAAATACCATAGACCAAGATCGAGCGTGGGGAACCATCAACAATCTCCGCTTCTATCTTCAGCGAACTGCTTTCAAGCAGGTACGAATTAAATCAAGCCACAATCTATGACAAAAAGCAGAATAGAATTCAAAACGGAAATTGAATTTCACTCCGACACCCTTTGTCCACAATTTCAGTAACGGTTAAATGAACACGAAAATGGTCAGTATTTTATCACATATGCGGTTAATCTGTTCGGATTGATTGGTTTTATTGACACTTTGATGAACATTTTTCGGTATGACAGTCAACCACAATGACGACAGCTCGACAAATTCGTTCATGCAACCCGTCTCCACCAAGTTTGGATGGGAAACTAAGTGTAGGTGGGTTTCTCTCAGAATTGATGGAAAAAATAAATTGGGTGGTATTATGAACTATTTTAGCTTTATTTTAGCTTAGGGAGGCTGTTCAAATTAGCTATGAAGCACTAAACAATGGTCTCAAGTAATGTTCCTCAGTAGTAGTTTCGATTTGATAACTTAGGGAGGTTGTTCAAATTAGCTCTGCAGCACTAAACAATTGTCTCAAGTAAAGTTACTCAGTAGTAGTTTCGATGTGATAACTTAGGGAGGTTGTTCAAAATAGCTATACAGCACTAAACAATGGTCTCAAGTAAAGTTCCTCAGTAGTAGTTTCGATGTAATTACTTAGGGAGGTTGTTCAAATTAGCTATGCAGCAATAAACAATGGTCTCAAGTAAAGTTCCTCAGTAGTAGTTTCGATTTGATAACTTAGGGAGGTTGTTGAAATTAGCTATGCAGCAATAAACAATGGTCTCAAGTAAAGTTCCTCAGTAGTAGTTTCGATGTAATAACTTAGGGAGGTTGTTCAAATTAGCTATGCAGCAATAAACAATGGTCTCAAGTAAAGTTCCTCAGTAGTAGTTTCGATTTGATAACTTAGGGAGGTTGTTCAAATTAGCTATGCAGCAATAAACAATGGTCTCAAGTAAAGTTCCTCAGTAGTAGTTTCGATGTAATAACTTAGGGAGGTTGTTCAAATTAGCTATGCAGCAATAAACAATGGTCTCAAGTAAAGTTCCTCAGTAGTAGTTTCGATGTAATAACTTAGGGAGGTTGTTCAAATTAGCTATGCAGCAATAAACAATGGTCTCAAGTAAAGTTCCTCAGTAGTAGTTTCGATGTAATAACTTAGGGAGGTTGTTCAAATTAGCTATGCAGCAATAAACAATGGTCTCAAGTAAAGTTCCTCAGTAGTAGTGTCGATTTGATAACTTAGGGAGGTTGTTCAAATTAGCTATGCAGCAATAAACAATGGTCTCAAGTAATATTCCTCAGTAGTAGTTTCGATTTGATAACTTAGGGAGGTTGTTCAAATTAGCTATGCAGCAATAAACAATGGTCTCAAGTAATGTTCCTCAGTAGTAGTTTTGATTTGATAACTTAGGGAGGTTGTTCAAATTAGCTATGCAGCAATAAACAATGGTCTCAAGTAAAGTTCCTCAGTAGTAGTTTCGATGTGATAACTTAGGGAGGTTGTTCAAATTAGCTTTGCAGCAATAAACAATGGTCTCAAGTAAAGTTCCTCAGTAGTAGTTTCGATGTAATAACTTAGGGAGGTTGTTCAAAATAGCTATGCAGCAATAAACAATGGTCTCAAGTAAAGTTCCTCAGTAGTAGTTTCGATGTGATAACTTAGGGAGGTTGTTCAAATTAGCTATACAGCAATAAACAATGGTCTCAAGTAAAGTTCCTCAGTAGTAGTTTCGATGTAATAACTTAGGGAGGTTGTTCAAATTAGCTATACAGCAATAAACAATGGTCTCAAGTAAAGTTCCTCAGTAGTAGTTTCGATGTAATAACTTAGGGAGGTTGTTCAAATTAGCTATGCAGCAATAAACAATGGTCTCAAGTAAACTTCATCAGTAGTAGTTTCGATGTAATAACTTAGGGAGGTTGTTCAAATTAGCTATGCAGCAATAAACAATGGTCTCAAGTAAAGTTCCTCAGTAGTAGTTTCGATTTGATAACTTAGGGAGGTTGTTCAAATTAGCTATGCAGCAATAAACAATGGTCTCAAGTAATGTTCCTCAGCAGTAGTTTCGATTTGATAACTTAGGGAGGTTGTTCAAATTAGCTATGCAGCAATAAACAATGGTCTCAAGTAAAGTTCCTCAGCAGTAGTTTCGATGTAATAACTTAGGGAGGTTGTTCAAATTAGCTATGCAGCAATAAACAATGGTCTCAAGTAAAGTTCCTCAGTAGTAGTTTCGATGTAATAACTTAGGGAGGTTGTTCAAATTAGCTATGCAGCAATAAACAATGGTCTCAAGTAAAGTTCCTCAGTAGTAGTTTAGATGTAATAACTTAGGGAGGTTGTTCAAATTAGCTATGCAGCAATAAACAATGGTCTCAAGTAAAGTTCCTCAGTAGTAGTTTCGATGTAATAACTTAGGGAGGTTGTTCAAATTAGCTATACAGCAATAAACAATGGTCTCAAGTAAAGTTCCTCAGTAGTAGTTTCGATGTAATAACTTAGGGAGGTTGTTCAAAATAGCTATGCAGCACTAAACAATGGTCTCAAGTAAAGTTCCTCAGTAGTAGTTTCGATGTAATAACTTAGGGAGGTTGTTCAAATTAGCTATGCAGCACTAAACAATGGTCTCAAGTAAAGTTCCTCAGTAGTAGTTTCGATGTAATAACTTAGGGAGGTTGTTAAAATTAGCTATGCAGCAATAAACAATGGTCTCAATTAATGTTCCTCAGTAGTAGTTTCAATTTGATAACTTAGGGAGGTTGTTCAAATTAGCTATGCAGCAATAAACAATGGTCTCAAGTAATGTTCCTCAGTAGTAGTTTCGATGTAATAACTTAGGGAGGTTGTTCAAATTAGCTATGCAGCAATAAACAATGGTCTCAAGTAAAGTTCCTCAGGAGTAGTTTCGATGTAATAACTTAGGGAGGTTGTTCAAATTAGCTATGCAGCAATAAACAATTGTCTCAAGTAATGTTCCTCAGTAGTAGTTTCGATTTTATAAATTAGTGATTTTTTTCAAATTAGCTATTCATCAATAAACAATGGTCTCAAGTAAAGTTCCTCAGTAGTAGTTTCGATGTAATAACTTAGGGAGGTTGTTCAAATTAGCTATGCAGCAATAAACAATGGTCTCAAGTAAAGTTCCTCAGTAGTAGTTTCAATGTAATAAGTTAGGGAGGTTGTTCAAATTAGCTATGCAGCAATAAACAATGGTCTCAAGTAAAGTTCCTCAGTAGTATTTTCGATGTAATAACTTAGTGAGGTTGTTCAAATTATCTATGAATCAATAAACAATGGTCTCAAGTAAAGTTCCTCAGTAGTAGTTTCGATGTAATAACTTAGGGAGGTTGTTCAAATTAGCTATGCAGCAATAAACAATGGTCTCAAGTAATGTTCCTCAGTAGTAGTTTCGATTTGATAACTTAGGGCGGTTGTTCAAATTAGCTATGCAGCAATAAACAATGGTCTCAAGTAATGTTCCTCAGTAGTAGTTTCGATGTAATAACTTAGGGAGGTTGTTCAAATTAGCTATGCATCAATAAACAATGGTCTCAAGTAAAGTTCCTCAGTAGTAGTTTCGATGTAATAACTTAGGGAGGTTGTTCAAATTAGCTATGCAGCACTAAACAATGGTCTCAAGTAAAGTTCCTCAGTAGTAGTTTCGATGTAATAACTTAGGGAGGTTGTTCAAATTAGCTATGCAGCAATAAACAATGGTCTCAAGTAAAGTTCCTCAGTAGTAGTTTCGATGTAATAACTTAGGGAGGTTGTTCAAATTAGCTATGCAGCAATAAACAATGGTCTCAAGTAAAGTTCCTCAGTAGTAGTTTCGATGTAATTACTTAGGGAGGTTGTTCAAATTAGCTATGCAGCAATAAACAATGGTCTCAAGTAAAGTTCCTCAGTAGTAGTTTCGATGTAATAACTTAGGGAGGTTGTTCAAATTAGCTATGCAGCAATAAACAATGGTCTCAAGTAAAGTTCCTCAGTAGTAGTTTCGATGTAATAACTTAGGGAGGTTGTTCAAATTAGCTATTCAGCAATAAACAATGGTCTCAAGTAAAGTTCCTCAGTAGTAGTTTCGATGTAATAACTTAGGGAGGTTGTTCAAATTAGCTATGCAGCAATAAACAATGGTCTCAAGTAAAGTTCCTCAGTAGTAGTTTCGATGTAATAACTTAGGGAGGTTGTTCAAATTAGCTTTGCAGCAATAAACAATGGTCTCAAGTAAAGTTCCTCAGTAGTAGTTTCGATTTAATAACTTAGGGCGGTTGTTCAAATTAGCTATGCAGCAATAAACAATGGTCTCAAGTAATGTTCCTCAGTAGTAGTTTCGATTTGATAACTTAGGGAGGTTGTTCAAATTAGCTATGCAGCAATAAACAATGGTCTCAATTACTGTTCCTCAGTAGTAGTTTCGATTTGATAAATTATGGAGGTTTTTCAAAATAGCTATGCAGCAATAAACAATCGTCTCAAGTAATGTTCATCTGTAGTAGTTTCGATTTCATAACTTAGGTAGGTTTTTCAAAGTAGCTCTTCAGCAATAAACAATGGTCTCAAGTAATGTTCCTCAGTAGTAGTTTCGATTTTATAACTTAGGTAGGTTGTTCAAATTAGCTATACATCACTAAACAATGGTTTCAAGTAATGTTCCTCAGTAGTAGTTTCGATTTTATAACTTAGGGAGGTTGTTCAAATTAGCTATGCAGCAATAAACAATGGTCTCAAGTAATTTTCCTCAGTAGTAGTATCGATTTTATAACTTAGGGAGGTTTTTCAAATTATCTTTGCAGCAATAAACAATGGTCTCAAGTAAAGTTCCTCAGTAGTAGTTTCGATGTAATAACTTAGGGAGGTTGTTCAAATTAGCTATGCAGCAATAAACAATGGTCTCAAGTAATCTTCCTCAGTACTCAGCTCCTGTTGCTCTTATTAAAAAAAAATAGATGCAAGGCAAGGCAGGCGTAACTATTCTTAGGTTTCAAAAGACCAATATAACATTTTCAGGTTACATAATCTAAACAGATAGATGTGCAGTCAATATTATGTACCATACCATTCCAAATTATGTATCTATTTGACCAAATTTTGATAAATATAGTCAGCTACTAGCTTCTACATAAACTAAAAGAAATAGAATTCAAGAAAAGTGATAATGTTTTTTTTTTATATCAAAACCTAATAGGAAGAGCGTCAGCACAGGCGTAGTACTTACTTGAATCAGGCAATTCCAAAGATGATTTATGTTTTAAAAGGGGAAACATTTTAAAAGCGTTAATTGCTTTAGCATTTAATAGAATGATCTCTTTTCACGATGCCCCTAATCTTGCTATATATTGTTTTATGTACATGTTTTCCATTCCCTTCGAAGTGTTATTTTGTCTTACATAAGTGTTGGGTTATTGTAACGGATATGTGCACTTATTTTTGCCCAATGTGTGGAGATGTGGATAATTTAACTCATTTTTTGGGGTTTTTGTAAGTGACTGTTGAGGGTTGAAATTTTGCGAAACTAGTTCGGATGAAAGGAATAAAATTAAATGATATCATTTTGAGAGGGATAAAGAAGTTAGAAAGGGTGGTTGTATCCTGAAAGGTGCATAAAGGCTAATTTTTTATTTATTTAGCTAGGAATTCCAGATTTTTTGTTCTTTTTAATTTTCTATAGGTGTAAATTTTTATATTAATTACGGCCTGTAAAAACTTTTATTGTTAGTAAAAATTTATTCATCTATGGCTAACGGCTTTCCAATGCAATAGTTATTATGTGAGAAAAAAAAGTGGTTATCACAACTTGCTAAACATAATTAAAAATTGATTTGAATCTATACAAAACCATTTCTATTCTTTGAGTCTTGTATTGCAAATGAGAATTAGTAATTATAAATGCATTTGAAACATCCTTTTATGAAGATTGCTAAAGGCTTCGAGAGTTGTGGGTTTGATTACCAAATTCAATCTTATAAATAGCACCGATATTGGACAAGGGCAGCTTATACTAAATGTAAATTCTTGTTTCGCGTGAGGTAGGAAACAAATTATGGGTTTCATAAGGCAATAGAATTACCGTGTCATTCCAAGAGTGTTATTACCCTTCGCATTGATGCTATTTATTTTTTTTATCTCGAAACTATTTCATAAGTGATTCTAGTCTAAACAGAGAAACTTTAATAGCAATACACAATACAGTAATTTAATAACACTAAAATAAGGCATTTTCAACTTTCTACAGCCTTTACAACAGTGTAACTCACAAAAATGTTGAAAAATTAAAATATATTTTTAAAACCTAGTGCGGTAAAATTCTTCCCTGTCCGTCACCCCCTTCCCATTTGAAGCCACTGCTTTGGGACATTTCTATATTACAGTGTTTTCATTGAAAAAACAAACAAACAAAAAAAACAAAATGGTCCCTCCTAGATTTTAAAGAATACACCCCCGCCTACATTTCCTTGAATTGACGCCACCGAGTGTAGAAGAATTCAAGAAATTTGCAGATGGAACAACTATTAGAACAATGCTTCTGCAATAAGAATTCTTTCGAGGTGTCAGTCACTTTCAAAATCCTGTACGCCTGGTGGTGCAAGAGACGCGTGGCTCGTGACGTGACATATATGGTCTCAAGAGGGGCAGCGTGAAGGAGCTTTGCCTCGCAAGATGGAAGAATTGGCACTCTAGATATGCACGAGGGGATAGAGAGCGGGCCACGTATCATCTTCTATATCAATAGGATAGCCTGTTTCTGCTCGTGAATATCTCGAGAATAAATATATTCAAAATGAATAAAATTTAATGAAAAAATGATGAAAATATAACAATTCGCTTAAATTTTGGGCTTCAATTTGGAGATCTGAAGTTAACTCCCTCCTGTTTAAAGGAGAAAGTTTATAAACAACATCAGTAATGGTGCTTCTTTGCAGCCACGTAAACCTGAATCTAGTTTTAGGCATAAGCAAATCTTTGATGTGTCAAAAACTTTTCAGGGAGGGGACACGGATTCCGAGGTCCCTAGTTCTTTTTTAAAGTATCCCAGGTACGGAAGAGCTTATTTTAGCCCATCAGCACAATCAAACTTTCAATTCAAATGTTTTCAAAGGCATTGGTAAATAAAACGCTTGCAATTACCCATTAACTACATTCGTTGACCTCAAAAAATTTCTGTTCGTTTTAAGTTCTAATGTCGATCTTTACTGTCAGTTGAAAAACTTTTTTGTGCATACAGGAGTGTTTTTGCATTTGAAGCATTATATACATAGTCAGAGTTGCCACCACTGTACCATCAAAGCGCTAGAATAGCCCAAATTTGCGTGCTACATTACAATTTTCGGTGCTACATAAAATTGACTGTAATAGTGCTAAAATAGCACTTTTGTGCTACATGTGGCAACCCTCAGTACGTCCTACACATGATGAAATAGTGCTAAAATAGTTTTTTTTCGAGAAATTATCAGACCCTCCCCGGTTAGCTCCTGCAGACGGAGCTTCCTCATCCACTTTTTCCCACAAGGTTCTCTTACTCCATAAAAACTAAAATTTCGTTGACAAATTAGACTTAAATCAGTTGGATTAAATTGACTTGAAAAACTGTAACTAAAGATAGAAGTGTTAAGGTTTATTTTTCATAGATGTTGTTACAAGTTTACAGCTCTAACTTGCGCCGAAAGGAGAAGATGCTTTATAGAACTGAATTCATTGTTATCATATGCAGGGCCGTATCCACGATTTTTGTTCGGGGGAGGTTACAAAAAACTCTAAAAAACGCATCCAAAATTTGCTCAGATGTATTTTTGCTGTTTTTAAGAATCAGTAAAAAATTTGGGATGGGGATGCAAATCCCCTTAACCCCCTCCCGGGATACGGTTTGATAACATGCATTCATTCTCGGGACCAAAATTACGATATTGCTTTGAACTGTTGTTAAACAATGATCTAAGCTTGTTTAAAATATAAGAACAAATCAAAACTAGAAATGTGCATCATTTTTACGTCATAAGTCAAATCAATCATGCAGTTCTCCAACATGAAGAATGAAACACTACAATAATCGAAGCATAGTCCCACTCAATCAGGGGCGGATCCAGGATTTTTTTAGGTGGGGGGGAATAGGTTGATCCAAAAAATTTTTAGGGGGGGGGGGCAAAACAGGTTGATCCGATAATCTTGCGTTAGGAGAAAGTTTAATTAACGCAAACTTGAGTTAATTAAGTAAATTACACTACTTTAGACTACGCTACGGGGGGTGGGAGGGCGCCCCCCTGGATCCGCCACTGCACTCAATACCCTATTTTTCCTATCATATCATAAGAACTATTACAATGGAAGCCACCCCACACTCTAATTGGGCCAGCCATAGTCCTAGACTAAAGGATTTGGGGAAAACATGGATTAAAATGGAGGGGCCTTGGTTTGGTCCCTTTTGAAAATAGGTTTTTCTGGGAAAGGGAAAATTGTCTCTTTAGATAGTGGTTTCAATTTATGAAAATTAGGGAGGGGGACATAAAAGGAATTTTTCAGAATCAAGGAGAGTAGGCTAATTTGTAGTGTTTTAGTCTTTTCAACGAAAATACAAAGAAAGGTATTTTCAATGAAAACACCCCCCAAAAGTATTTTTCAAAATATCGGAGGGAACACCCCCTCCCCCAACTTACGCCACTGACTTTAGGAATGATTAGCCATATATTAGGAAAAAATGCTGAATAGTATATTTTGTTGTTATGTTTCCTTTATTGAAGAAATCTTGCTGCAAAATTATCCTATAGAACAAGTGAGGGTATACAAATGATACGTCCTTCCTTGATCTATGAACTGGAAATCATATCCTTATGCCCCCCTAAGGATAATCTCATGCCTATCTGTATGCCTAAGGATAACAATAATCCTTTAACACCCTCGAAATCATATCCTTTTCAAAAGGATATGATAGAAACCCATCAAAAGTTACGCGCCTGAGAAAATTTGGCTGATTTTCAAAAAAGAGGGAAAGACCCCCTAAAAATTATAGAACCTTAATGAAAATCACACCATCATATTCAGCGTATCAGAGAACCCTACTGTAGAGGTTTCAAGCTCCTATCTACAAAAAAGTGGAATTTTGCATTTTTTGCAAGAAGAAAGATCACGAATGCGTGTTTATTTTTTTATTTTATTTTTTTCCCAGGGGTGATCGTATCAACCCATTGGTCCTAGAATATCGTGGGAGGGCTCATTGGAACGGAAATTAAAAGTTCTAGTGACCAAAAAAATGGAGGGCAACTAGGCCCCCTCCCACGCTTATTTTTTTCCCAAAGTCACCCGATCAAAATTTTGAGATAGCCATTTTGTTCAGCATGGTCGAAAATATGATAAATATGTCTTTTAGGATGACTTAACCCCCCGAAGTCACCGGGGGGAGGGCTAAAAGTTATGAACTTTACCCAATGTTAACATATAGTATTGGTTATTGGGAAGTATACAGAAGTTTTCAGGAGGTTTTTTTTTTCTGGTAGTGGGGGGGGGGGGTCGGGGATTATGTTGGAGGATCTGTCCATGAAGGAATTTTGCATGGGGGAAGGGAAATTGCCATGAAGGGGGCGCTTGACTTGCCAGCATTATTTATTGGTTATTGGGAAGTATACAGACATTTTCAGGAAGGATTTTTTTCTGGAGGGGGGGGGGGCTAGAGGAGGGGGTTACTCTGGAGAATCTTTCCGGGGAAGATGTTTCTTTGGGGTAAGGGACATTTCTATGATAGGGGCGCCGGATTTCCAAGCATTATTTAAAAAACGATCAGAAATTAAATATAAAAAAACAAGTTTTTTCAACTGAAAGTAAGAAGCAACATTAGAACTTAAAACGAACAGAAATTATAACGTATGTGAGGGGGTTCTCCCCCAAGTCAATACCTCGCTATTTACGCTACATTTTTTTTAGTGCTTTCAAAAGAGCTATCTATTATAATTAAAAGGCCTTTGTGATTCAGGGGTTTGTGAATAAAAATTTTTTTTTAACTTTTAATGTAAAGAGCGTGGTATTGACTAAGGGGAGAACCCTCTCATATACGTAATAACACATACGTAATAAAAAAAAACAATAAAAAAAAAACAAGCGATACGGCTCAATAGTAATCGACACTTTTAAAAATAGAATTTTGATGTCAATAAATGTATCAAAAGAATGTGTTTATAATGCTGATTCTAAATATATAAATTTTATTAAGTTTAGTATTACTCATCAAAGGCTACGAGCCTGAGAAAATTCACCCGATTTTTCAAAGAGAGAGGAAACACCCCTTACAAGTAAAAGAATTCTAATGAAAATCACACCGTTAGACTCAGCGTATCAGAAAACCCTATTACATAGGTTTCAAGCTCATATCTGCAAAAATCTGCAACTTTGTATTTTTTGCCAGAAGAAAAATATACGAATATAGAAGTTAATTACGTAAGTTAATTTGTAAATTACGTCATAACCAAATTTAGAAACATCCATTTAACAAAAGAAAAGTAAAATTTTTATGCAATTTTTGTTTACTTATTCAATGACGGTGTGCCAAAATAAAAGCTGCATTAACTAAAAAACGATCAGAAATTAAATATAAAAAAAACAAGTTTTTTAAACTGAAAGTAAGGAGTGACATTGAAACTTAAAACGAACAGAAATTATTCCGTATATGAAAGTGGCTGCCCCCTCCTCAACGCCTCGCTTTTTACGCTAAAGTATGACTCTGTCTCACAACTTTATTTTTTAAAACAATAAAAAACTTTAGCTTAAAGAGCGAAGCGTTGAGGAGGGGACAGCCCCTTTCATATACGGAATGATTTCTTTTAGTTTTAAGTTTTAATGTCGCTCCTTTCTTTCAGTTTAAAAAACTTGTTTTTTTTATTTAATGACACATAAACAAGATCTTATTTTAGGGTGAGTGGGATAATTATAATACATGCACAACGAGGAGTTTACAAGAAGAATGTGTGAAATGATGAGCAAATAAAAATGAACACTTGATATTGCTTGCCTACAATAGGTGTGTGTTTGTTAAACCTGGTTGGATGTATTTGGCCAAATAAAGTTAGCTTTAAAAACAGTGTAAGATACAGTAACTAAATGCTAGGGGCACCAATTCAACAAAATGTAGGTGTTTCAAGGATTTTGTTTATTTTTTAAAAACGCAGATATAAAACATATTTTTAAACCTGGGGGGGGGAGCAATTTATTTTTCATCTCGATTTTTTTTAATATAATCAGTTTTTTTTCAAAATTCAGGGGAGTAGGGGATAAATCAACCCCCTATGCCAACTGGTACATTTATAGTTTTAAAATTTCCAACTGAATAAATACCTCAATCTCTCTGAAAAATATGTCACAATCCAGTGGCTCTTCAACGTTCGATTCAATTGCTACAATTACGTCTTCATATCCATCTTTTAATGTCACTCCAAGGCTTGCCGAAACAAAACAACAAAAAATCAAAATCCACAACATCGTTCCTCGCAGCACTATCAGGATTCTTCAATGTTAGCCACTTCACCTTGGTTTCTTGTACCAACTCCTTGAACGTGGAAGAAGGTACTGCTTCGGAGACAGTTCGGAGCAACTTGCGTTGCGGATGGACAATACAGCACACGTCACTGGAGGGTACAGGTATAACGAGGAGCCATCAACAGCTGGATAGGTGATTAGGTTGAAACGTTAATTAAAAGTGATAGGATCAATATGCTCATATGAAGAACTGAGTTAGATCGGGTTGTCTGACTCCACGTTTCTCATTGTGTGGAAAGAAACCATTTGGTTTATTTATTAATTTGCAGACGGAACGCGTCCCTTCTTCTCAACCATTACTGAAACTAATTAAAGATGATACTAAGATACTGGCAATTGGCAGGCAAAATCTCAGTATTAGGCTTTTGAAAAGTTTTATAAAAATTCATTCATTCAAAAAGTTCGATTTAAAAAAGCCAAATTTAGAGCCGATGTCAAAACTAAGAATACCTTGAAAAAAACATGTACCATGAGCTAGATGAAAAATGATTGTACGATACGTGTTTTAAAGCGGTGCAAGACGAAAATGAGGCATCTGGTAGTTCCTAAGTATGAAAGATTGTATACAGGGACAGTGATAACGAAAACTGGCCCAGGCACGGCCGTGCCCAGGGGGGGGGGGGTTAAGGGGGGTTTGAACCCCTCCTGAAATGTTCTGTTGACTCGTAAAAAAGTAACAAAAAAGGATATAAACAAATTTTATATGCGTTATTTGAGGTTTTTTGTGTAAACCATCCCCCCCCCCAAAAAAATCTTTAAGTAAAAACCCCTCCGAAAAAAATCCTGGGTACGGCCTTGGGGTCAGGGGATATATTTCTTCGCTTTCTTGCTTTTACCTATTTTTTAACCTTTCTTCTTTAGTCAAACCTGTGCACACAAAGTAATTAAGTCCCAGCATTAGCTCTACCCGTGAAATATGTGCATATTGAAATAAAGAAGATTTACGATTATAAATTAAAAACTAAGTGGCATATAATAAAATATTGCACTGGGTCTTTTTGTGGTTTGTGCCCCGTAGACCCTGGTCCCAGCAAAATCGATTCAAAATGCGGCTCTAGTGTTTGTTATATTTGCACATTCTACGCTAATAATTTTGGTTTCTTATTTTTATGAGTTTTGGTTTTTGTTATAAGAAATCACCATTGACAAGACTCGCAACAGATCAGTGTTAATGCTTGTGCCACAAATCCTTCGGGACAAAAGAGACAAGGCTAATCATGTTGTTTTCGCACTGCGCCGTAGAACCTTTCGCAGAAGCATTTAAATTTTATGTTATGTTCAAGGTCGTATCCAGGATTTTTTTTCGGGGGGGGGGGAGGGGGGTACTCAAAGATTTTTCGGTGGGCTTACACAAAAAAAACTAAAAAACGTATTACAAATTTGTTTATATCCAATATTGTTACGTTTTTACAAGTCAGACAAGCATTTGGGGGGGCCCTTAACCTGGGTACGGCCTTGGTTATGTTATGTAATCTTACAGAGCAAATTTTGTCCGTACTGTAGGCAGTAGGCTACCTAGTAGTCCGAGTGCTGCGTAGAATTTTACGTTACGTATGCTGATTTTACACTACGAATCAGTAAAGAGAGCATAAAATCAATTGAATGTCTGTATGAGAAATTAATAAATTTTGAAATTAAATTAACAAACTTTTCCAGAAAGTCTTTTGTGCTTGATCGGAACTTGAACATATCTCAATTCAACATCTTATTTTAGAATAGTTTACCTTTGATGATTATGACGATGATTATGATTGTTTTATGGATTTATACACTAGCCTAGTCTGAAAGGAAGTGTTTTAAGTGCAAAAGATTAAACTTAATGCAATGTAACTGAACCAGTTATCATGGAAAAAATACAGGTGTAGTGTGAAAGCCACTTTACGCTCTCCTAAGTGCGAAAAGTTTTAAGTGCGAAAAGGTTAAACTTAATGCAACGTAACTGAGCCAGTTACCATGGAAAAATTACGTTTTATGTGAAAACCGCTTTAGACTCTATTCCAAAGTTACATGAAAATATCGGATTGACCCCCGGAAACACATGTAGGCGTCCTGTTTTAGATACTTCGCTCAAACCTACATTCGCATTCTTGACTATTACTAAGTATACCGGCTGACTTATAATTGACCACAGGATTGTACATTTAATGCAACTATATTACCATTTCCTCCGATCTACTTTTTATATCTTATTGTAATCTTCCGATAAAATGCGTGTGCTAACCTCAATACCGGCTGCACAAATTATGTGATTCGAGTGGACAAAGGGCTGTTCGCCAAGTGCCACAAGTGTACAAAATTAAAAGCACTCTGTGCAACATATTGTCTATTCATTCGGTGTGTAAAAGCCTACTTAGCAGACAATACCTTGCTAAATAACGATTAATTGCAGAATTGGTTAACTGTTCTGTGAAGTCGATAGGGTTTGTCTTCAGCTATACTCATGGTTCCCAAAAGGAGCTATTTCCTCTTTCACAGTAATTTTTATCAAGGCCATGTCAAAGTCAGCAGTTGCTTAAATTTTGCCAGGCATATTTGAAATCTTTATTCTCTTAATAATTAACAGACGTTGATATTCGACCAGATTGTGGTACTAAGGCACGTACGCAGGAATTTGTTTTGGGAGGGCCCAAACACTTCAAATCACTTATTCTGTGAAAAGTATCTGAAAATTATGGGAAAATAAAAAAAAATCGTGAGATTTCGGGGAGGCCCAGGCCCAGAGACCCCACTGTCCGTACGTGCCAGGTGGTACTAGCTCGTACTTTGCAAAAAAAAACAAAAAAACAAGGGGCGTTTTCAAAATCAATGACATAAATTCAATGCCTCATATCGGTCCCCCCCTTAAATCTGAAAAAAGTTTTACCCCCCTCTAAGTTTATTTATTATATAATAGCTTTATCCCCATAGTAAATCCTGTGCACATACTGCGGAGAGGGGGCTCTGGGTCATCACCTCCTAGTATGCTCAAATTTTTCCTATATGATCTCTTACAGTTTCCACATGATTCATTGAATTTTGAGTTTACGATAATCTAAGATAACTAACCTCCCCAAGACTCCACCTCTCCTAGTTGTAAATATCCCCGTGCATGTTCAATCAGATCTGTCTAGGTCTGATAGGACACTCCCCAAAATGCAATCCTGGCCAACATTATCCTTCCAATTAAACATCTATTGCACTTGTTTAACGTGATTTCTTCTTTATGGGAATGAGAGCTGGGTATAAGTGAAAAATGTTTTATCTCGAGAAAAAAAATAGCCGTTGCTATATTTTTCCCCACTTCCAGCAGTTAGCCTTTGTTTTATCTGTATGTATTATGCTTCACAAATGCCTGGTAAAATAATACTTATTAGAAAAATATTGCTTTCAGATAATAGTAATTTTTTAAGCTACTAAATATAATTAATATTTTAAAAGGTTTTATATTTAATTAGTCAAATACAGGACCGGTTTACACCGGCCCTACAGTCAAAAAAATAATCTTTTGGTATTTTCATTGAAAATGTATATTTGGTATTGCCCCCTTCTTCTTTTCATTTTTGATGATTGACGTCATCCTGCTAAAGTATCTATGTTATATAAAAAGTTAGAACACAAACTCAATACTGAACAAAAGGAATAATGTTCTACGAAGCTGACTAATACGCCGACTCTTTAGCAAGTAAGATCCGTAGACAATCAAATGAAATTGTAAAAAGGTAAAGTGCACCCTTGCAGTTGGTGCAATGTTTAACCAAAAACACCAGACCGAGGATTACTTTTGTATGCTTTTCACGATTATGTGAATGAGTGTTTTGGAATTCTACTGCTAGATTAAGTTCTTTTCTGCTTTGTTTTTCTAATTTACTATCCAAAAGACAAAGGCAACTCTCCATAAGCATAACATATCATCATTGATTTCGTAACGTACTATTTATATATATCACTCAACTAGGATTAGCCATATCAAAGAGGGATAAAGGACATCAATGCGAATCAATTTCCTCCTTTTAATTGCGATTGGAGGAGGGAAAGATGTGAAAAGAAAACTATCTCCGCCTCTATTCTGCAGAGATTGACATTCATGCCCTGATACAAACTTCTGGCAAAGATGGTTCAATGCGAATCAATTTCCTCCTTTTAATTGCGATTGGAGGAGGGAAAGATGTGAAAAGAAAACTATCTCCGCCTCTATTCTGCAGAGATTGACATTCATGCCCTGATACAAACTTCTGGCAAAGATGGTTACAAAACTGGGAAATGATGAGGGAAAAACGGTGAAGAAGAAAAACACCGAAGGCATTGCACAGTTTACCTCGGGAATCGCGCGTCTAATTGTGTAATTTTGTGAGAATTTATTGAAACTCTAGACCTTTTGAGTTACCATGTAGGCCTACAAAGGGGTGCATAAGTCACCTCTATCATTTAGAATAAAATATCGTTTTTCGGAAATGAGTGTACTTCATTAGTATTGCTATTGTTTAGTTTAAAGATTACAATTTAAATTTTAACTTATATATAAAAGAAATGTCATTTAGTGTGACATAATCTTATGACATAACCGAATTATGTCAAGTAGCCAGGAATGTTGTTGGGACTTCCTCGTTGCTGTGCTCTACCTTTTCAGTATTTTTAGGCGCGGGTACTGAACGCCCTCGTCAAAGTCAAAACCTATTACCACCAACAGAGCCAAGTTCTTGAAAAGAGTTCTTCGAGTCAAATTTTGTAGGTTCAGTTGGAGGATGCCTAATAATGAAATGATGTATAGAAGACATCGGTGTTCCAACAACTGGTCGTCCATTTTCAAAATAAAATTCAATGTACAATCCTATAAAATGTATCATCAACGTAAAAGCAAGCAAGTAACAACTATAAGCAATGTAAGATACCAGGATCATATGCAAATTGTAAGAACATTGAGTGATTCAAAATGAAGAGAGGTATATGGGCGAGTCTCACATAAATCTTGCCATTGATGATTACTTGTATCAAAGATCGTAAATACGGTCTAAGACAACAACAGAGAAAATATCCAGAAAATTGTAGGCTTCTTACCACCTGTAGGAGAAAAGTCATTAGCTAAGTTTGTGCGATCATTAGAGGATGCATGCCGCTTGAGTATGGCAGGTTAACTGCCAAGTTTCCTTATTTGCTTTTAGTCTCCTGATGATTTTAGAAGTTAATTAATCAAATATGCTTTTAGACTCACTTCTGTATGAAATTTATCTTAATTAACTTAAACAAAACTAAATTTGAAGGTTATTAGCTAAAAACCTGACTAATAATCTCTGAAAGGCTGAAAATATTGGCAAATATAATTGCGCTGCGGAGTATCACTGCTGCACTCGTATTTTTTTTTCTTCTTTTCTTATCAGCTGTCTGTAGCTTAGTAAGAATAGGACACGGGAATTTGAAAGAAAAAATCCGTACTTTAATCATGAAATGGAGATGACAAAACTTCTTTGTAGTTTGCGAAATTTCTTGTAGTTTCGAAAATAGATATATTTTTTCCAGAAAAATGTTGGGCTCGCATAGAGCAAGGGACTATTCCTTCAAGTCGTGACGTAATAGATTATGTAACAGCTTTAGCTTTCTACGAAATTGGAAAGGTTGATGTGGAATTTCCGATTCTTTTTTGTTTCTTGTCTAGAATTTTCGGTGTTGACTAAACTTCCTAAAATTTTGCATGCGTGTAAATCTTGGGCACAGAGAAAAACTGAAAAGCCTATCTACAATCATAATCACATGCATGGTTGTCAGGTTTTTGGCAGAACGTATAGCCCAAACTGGCGCAATCACTAGGCCAAAAATTGCCCAAACTAGCAAACGTTATCTTATTATGTCCTATTATAGCGCTATTATGGGTAAAACCAGGAAAAAGTACAATCGACATATCATATAGCCTACACATAAATGTAGATCAAAAGCAAAATAAGAGCCTTGTGAACGACCAAAAACTACCACCCCTCCACGTATGCCGTCGTAAAATTGACTACTGCTTTGCTGAAAGCAAAAGGGTAAATTGTCCTTTACACCATGCACACCATGGATCTTATTGAAAAACAGTGTTGTGTAAACTTAAAAGAATACCCAGTAAAAAAAAAACAAAATTCACCCCTTTTGTTCTACACTTTTAGCACACCATACTCATGAATTTACCAGATAAATATGCTCCATATAGGCTCAGGGGCGATAATTAATAGAGGAACTGCCCACTAAGCGGCTGTTTTATTTTTTCTAGCAGTGAGAGAATAACCTTTTTTTTTTTTTTACTCTCAGTAAAGTGCTATTTAATTTATGACGGCTAAAGTGGAGGGGCGATCATTTTGTTCGTTTTAAGTTTCAACTTTGTTCTATCATCCCATTTATTCCATGAGGCGTGTATACCTAAATATTTGGCATTGTTAGGCATTCAATCTTTATCCATTTTGTTCATAGCCTACAGTAATAGAAAATCAGACTGAAACCACAATTACAGAAAAGTTTATCTTTACTCAGGGTTAAAATAGGTGTAAACTTAGGGAATGTCTAAAGGGCTTAGGGAATGTGAAAGATTCCATATGACCTCAAAAACTCCCGCTTCTTCGACTTCACTTGATTATTTGCATTTCTTAAACTTAAACATCGAATAATTAAATCTCTGGAACAAGAATTTTGATGAAACAAAGGTTTTGACAACATATTCCGTCCCCAGAAAAACATACTCTAGTAACTAAGATGGACGAAATCAATTGAAAGCCCATTCTCTTTCTAGTTTTTATTTTGACACAATTCATGACACTGAACACGCGCTCCACAAAAGTTATATATATATATATATATATATATATATATATATATATATATATATATATATATATATATATATATATATATATATATATATATATATATATATATATATATATATATATATATGCACCGCAGTTGAGGGAGGAAAGCCATGGCTAGGAGATTGTCTACTCTAATCAAATTTTTAACTTTGATTCGGCTTTTTTTGCTTATATTTAAATTGGGTTAGAAGCGCTGTAAATAATTTTTCCGGGACACCACCAACCCTATGAGTGGCTCTGTCTACAGTTGCAATTAAGCTAAATTACCTTATCTTTATTTCTGTCTGACTGCAAAATTCTTCTCCTTGATTAAACTTTGACTCTTTGTCACAAACCTACTTTTTAAAGTAATTAATTAAAAAAAAACTTTTTCCACATAATAAGTTTTTCAAAGAAAAGTAAAAACTCCATAAAACCAAAAATGAGCAAAAATAAAATCAAATTATAACCTTAATAAAAATAAAATTACAATAAATAACCGAGTCAAACTCAAAACGAGCAGAAATTAACATGAGGACGGCTCAAAACCTCTCTGCCTTCCCAAGGTCAGAACATAATTTGAACTTTACGAAAAAAATATAAATGTTTTTACTTTTATAAATTTAATAAATCAAATAATATTAACATTTTGATTACTAAATATCAATAGCCTATATGCATATTAAAATGACAATGCACATTCATTTGTATTTTTTTTAAAGTAAAGTGCAAATTTTGTTCTGGCCTTGGGATGGTATAGGGGTTTTGAGCCCCACTTATGTTAATTCCTGCTCCTTTTGAGTTTGACTCGGATATTTATTGTAATTTCTGTTTGTTTTGGGTTTCATTTATTTATCGATTCTGATTTTTGATACTTTGACGATTGGCAAATTATTTTACTTAAGTTTTGCTCATTTTTTTGTTTAATGGAGTACTTTACGTTACTTTAAAAAGATAATTTAGTAGAAAAAGTTTTTTTTAATTGATTTTTTTTCGTTTTATATTGACATAGTCTTTTCAGGGGAAAATAAAATAATTCTTTAAATCCTTTCGTTTTTTAAAGACTTTATTGGCCTGCTATTTGTATGCAGGAGAAAAATTTTCAGTAATTTTTAATAACATACACCCTTTTAAAAATATGGACACAAATAGTAGTGTTTAATTTAGTTTCATACCTCCTCTAGTTGATCTGAAATAGAAAACTCGATACCATTCGCAAAAAAAAATCTGTTTACTTTCTTTGATAACTTGGATACACTTACGCTATTTTGATTTTGTTAAATTTTAAGAGCAAATGTAGCCCCGAAAGTTTGATTATAATACCTTCAGTTGTTCTTGAGATACTGCTGAGATGCCTTATTGGGAATTAGCAAAAACACAGTGCATTTTGATTTATCTTAAGGCAACATTTAGTTTTTAAACATAATGGGCAAATGGCAGGCTGGGCATGGGAGGGGGACTAGTTTCCTTCCCATCACTATCGACAACTAAAAAGGGCATTAGCCCTTTCTGTTTTCAATCGAATGAGCCCTTTTCGAAGTTCCTAAGACAACTCCTTCTATAAGAAGTGCCCTGGTATAAAAAAAATAATAATACATTGCACCCACATCGCCTCGCTCTTTACGCTAAAGTTTTTTTTATTGTTTAAAAAAATAAAGTTGTGAGAAAGTCAAACTTTAGCGTAAAGAGCGAGGCGTTGAGGAGCGGACAGCCCTCTTCATATACGGACTAATTTCTGTTCGTTTTAAGTCTCAACGTCGTTCCTTACTTTCAGTTAGAAAAACTTGTTTTTTTTATTTAATTCTTGGACGTTTTTGAATTAATACAGGTTTTGATTTTGGCTCACCGTACTTGAACAATTAAAACAAAATTTGTATATTAATTTTACTTTTATTTGGTTAAATGGCTTTCTCGAAACTTGTTTAATTTTATTTACGAACGATTTTGTTAGTAATAAATATAGCCTACGTCACTTACGAATTAACTTACGCAAATAACTTCTATATTCATAGATTTTTAATACGTATATTAGGGGGCTCACCCCCGAATCAATACCTTGTTCTTTAAGCTAAAGATCGAATTTTTTCCAATTCTTTAAAAATGACCGCTTAATCACAATCAGTTGATCAGCTGAAATCAGTTGAAAAACTTGTTGTTTTTTTTATTTAATTTCTGATCTTTTTCTTTAATAATACTGGGAAATCTGGCGCCCTGCCTTTCATAACAATGTCCCTTCCCCCATGAAAACTTCCTTCATGGAAAGATCCTCCCATATAACCCCCGACCCCCCCCACCTACCAGAAAAAATACCCTCCCTGAAAACGTCTGTATACTTCCCAATAACCAATACTATATGTTAACATTGGATAAAGTTCATAAATTTCAGCCCTACTCCCGGGGACTTCGGGGGATTAAGTCATCCTAAAAGATATTTTTATCATATTTTCGACCATGCTGAACAATAGGGCTATCTCAAAATTTTGATCGGGTAACTTTGGGGGCCTAGTTGCCCTCCATTTTTTTGGTCACTTAAAAAGGGCACTAGAAATTTTAATTTCCATTCCAATGAGCCCTCTCACAATATTCTAGGACCACAAGGACGATACGATCACCCCTGGGAAAAAAAAAAACAACAAATAAATACGCATCCGTGATCTTTCTTCTGGCAAAAAATACAAAATTCCAAATTTATATAGATAGGTGCTTGAAACCTCTACAGTAGGGTTCTCTGATACGCTGAATATGATGGTGTGATTTTCATTAATAACTTTTAGGGGGTGTTCCCTTTTTTTATAAAACCAGCCGAATTTTCTCAGGCACGTAACTTTTTATGGTTAGGACTGCATTTGATAGAACTTATATATTTGAAATAAACATAAAAATCAGATCCTTTTGATGTAGATATTGGTATCAAAATTCCGTTTTTTAGAGTGTCGCTTACCATTGAGCCGGGTCGCTCCTTACTTATAGTTAGTTACCACGAACTGTTTGAAAATGTCAAGCCTTCCAATCACTTTCGACAATTAAAAAGGCACTAGACCTTTCGATTTCCAATCGAATGAGCCTTTTTTGAGTTTCTACAACAACGCTTTCTATAAACATCTTATATGTCCCCAGTGCATAAATTACAACCCTTCCCCTGAGGGCTGTGATGGGGTTGTCATCTTCAAAGACCTAATTTCAGGAACTTTCAACTCCGTTAAACAAAATGATTATCTCAAACTTTTGATTCGATGTGTTTGGGGAAATGGTGGGCGTGCCATTTCAATTTCCAATCAAATCAGCCCTTTTTAAAGTTTCTACGACAACGCTTTCTATGAAAAACCTTATATGCCCCCAGGGCATAGCTTGCAACCCTTGCCCTGAGGGCTGGGGGGGTTGTCATCCTCAGAGACATAATTTCCCGACCTTTCAACTACGTTGAACAAAACGGCTATCTCAAAATTTTGATTGGATGTGTTTGGGGAAATGGTGGCCGTGAGAGGGGCGTTAGTTGCTCCCTCACTTTTAACTATTAAAAAAGACACTAGCTCTTTCAATTTTCAATCGAATGGGCCCTTTTGAAGTTTCTACGACAACGCTCTCAATAAAAACCTTATATCCCCCAAGACATAATTTACATCCCTTCCCTGAGGGCTGGGGGGGGTTGTGATCCTCAAAGACATAGTTTCCAGACCTTGCAACTACGTTGAACAAAATGGCTATCTCAAAATTTTGATTGGATATGTTTGGGAAATGGTGGGCGGGATAGGGGGGTTAGTTACCCTCCAATCACTTTTGACTATTAAAAAGGGCGTACAAGCCCTTTTAGTTTCCCATCAAATGAGCCCTCTTTGAACTTTCTACAACATCACTGTCTATAAAAACCTTATATGCACAAAGGGCATAACTTACAACCCTTGCCCCGAGGGCTCTGAGGGGGTTATCATCCTCAAAGACCTAATTTCTAAAACTTTTAACAATGTTGAACAAAATAGCTATCTAAAAATGTTGATTGGATATGTTTGGAGAAAAGATGGGCGTCAGAGGGGGATTAGTTGCCTTCAAATCACTTTCGACTATTAAAAAAGGCACTAGCCATTTGGATTTCCAATCGGATGAGTCCTTTTTCAAGTTTCTACGACAAAGCTTTCAATAAAAACCTTATATGCCCCCAGGGCATAACTAACAGCCCTTACCCTGAGGGTTGTGGGGGGGGGGGGGTAGTCATCCTCTTAGATATAATTTCCGGACCTTTCAACTACTTTGAACAAAATAGCCGTCTCAAAATTTTGATTGGATGTGTTTGGGTAAATGGTGAGCGTGGAAGGGGTGTTAGTTGCATTCCAATCACTTTCGACCACTAAAGAGGGCACTAGTCATTTCAATTTCCGATCAAATTAGCCCTTTTTGAAGTTTCTACGACAACGCTTTCTATACAAAACCTCATTTGCCCCCAGGGCCTAACTTACAACCCTTGCTCTAAGGGCTGTAGGGAGGGGGTGTCATCCACAAAGACCTAATTTCCAGAACTTTCAACTACGTTGAACAAAATGTCTATCTCAAAATTTTGATTGGATGTGTTTGGGGAAAAGATGGGCATGAGAGGGGGGTTAGTTGCCCTCCAATCACTTTCGCCTATTAAAAAGGGCAATAGTCCTTTCAATTTCCAATCAAATGAGCCCTTTTTGAAGTTTGTACGACAGCACTTTCTATATAAACCTTATATACCCCCAGGGCATAACTTACAACCTTTGCCCTGAGGGCTGAGGGGGAGTGTTCTCCACAAAAACCTAATTTCTATCTGAAAATCAACTACGCTGAACAAAATGGCTCTCTCAAAATTTCGATTGGATGTGTTTGGGGAAATGGTCTACGTGGAAGGGGTGCTAGTTGCCTTCCAATCACTTTCGACTATTAAAAAGGGCACAAGCCATTCCAATTTCCAATCGAATGAGCCCTTTTCGAAGTTTCTACGACAACTCCTTCAGATACGAAGTGCCCTGGTCTAAGACCGAGAAAAAAAATAATACATTGTGCGAACATCATCCTTTACTTTGGCAGTGCTATTGCGCTGCTTATGATTAAATACTTTAGCGTAAAGAGCGGGGCGTTGAGGAGGGGACGGCGCCTTTCATATACGGAATGATTTTTGTTCGTCTTAAGTTTTAATATCGCTCCTTACTTTCTTTTAAAGATAACTTGTTTTTTTCTTAATGTTTTTAGCTAATGCAGGTTCGAATTTGGTTCAGAGTACATGAAAAATTACAAGGAATTTTGCATATTAAATTTGGCAAAGTGTCCTCCCGTGTAAAGTTTTCTTTGGAAAGTTCACCTCAAGAAACTACCCTCCCAGTGTGAAAAAGAGGGCCACCGAGATATATTCACTCGAAAAAATATCTGTTTACTTCCCAATAACCAATAAAATATGTAAACAATAGCCAAAGTTCAAAGCTTTTAGGCTTTGCCCCGTTGGTGTTGAGGGGTCAAGTTATCTTCAAAAACGTAACTATTAAATCTTTCAAGAATTTTGAACCAAAATTGGCCTAAACAAGACCTTTCCCCAGGGACCGTTATGATCGTGGTATCTCCAAAGGTATACTTATGTTGCCTTTCAACTATGCTGAACGAAATGTCTATCTCGAAATTTCCATAGGATGATTTTGAGAAAAAAGGGACGGGAGAGAGGACCTAGTTGCCCTCCAATCTTTTTGGTCACTTAAAAAGAACACTAGAACTTTTAATATCCATTCGGACGAGCCCTGTCCCGACATTTTAGGACCACTGGGTCGATACGATCACCCTTGAGAAAAAACAAACAAAGAAAAAAAAAAATAAACACACATCCATGATCTTTCTTCTGGCAAAAAATACAAAATTCCACATTTTTGCAGATACGAACTTGACACCTCTACAGTATGGTTCATTGATACGCTGAATCTGATGATGGGATATTCGTTAAAATTTTATGACCTTTAGGGGACCTTTCCCTCTTTTTTCGCTAATC
The DNA here is from genome assembly GCF_049724085.1 of Artemia sp. Qi Xiang Cuo. Classification (NCBI taxonomy): domain Eukaryota; kingdom Metazoa; phylum Arthropoda; class Branchiopoda; order Anostraca; family Artemiidae; genus Artemia; species Artemia sp. Qi Xiang Cuo. Next base: position 16,161,372 of record NC_142795.1, read on the forward strand.
AGGCAAATTTTCTCAGGCTCGTAGCTTTTGATGGGTAAGACTAAACTTAATAAGACTTACATATTTTGTCATCCAACCAACAATCAAAAGGGACAGTCGAATTTTGACCATAGTTGGTCGGATGTAAGAGTTGGTGCTCTAGCCTTATATCCACTTTTTGGAGGCTCATATCTGACGTAGCCTTACAGGAAGGGGTGGCTTGGTCCCTCTGTTTTATTCCTCAGAACATCTAGCAAAATAAGCTACTGGACCTATCGAAATTTGTTGAAAGAAAGAATAATTGTCGGTCTTTTGGGTGTCTGAATACCACCCATCCTTTTTTCCGGAGGGAAGTGGCTATTAAATTCATGTCCTTAGGACATCTTCAAGAGTGGATGGTTGAATCTCAACAAAACATCATGGAAAGTATGAACTAGTAGTGTCCTAGTTATGCCTTTTCGAATTTTAGACCTGAGTCAACCTTAAATGGAGTAGATATGAAACGGAATATAAACTGCTCTAGCTGTGGATCTGAGGACCCGTGACCCATTTTGTGTCCTTTATAGAGGACAAGGTCCATAATTCCTTATCGTTTCGACATCTACCAGTATCGGTTTATGAATTTGAATCAGACTTAGAGGGAATTAAGAGAACGCTTCCTAGTTCTCTTTTTGAAGTTCAGCCAAAAAATACCTGGTCGAACATATGTGGGAAAAGACTATCTCCAAATTCTTATCATCAAAACAAAAGAGTGTAAAGTATTTGGAACGTAAATTTGAGAAGGCTTTTTCCGGTGTCTCGTTTCTTAGAGATTTGGCCAGGTATATGTCAACGAGAACAGTCCAGGGGGGCTTTTGGGACTAAAGCTAGTCGTGGGAAAGGGGTTCGTTCCCAGGCATGGTTGAACAACCAATTGCTGGAACTTCCGTTCCAGGAAAGTGACATTCTTGGCTCATTTTCTAAAGGCAGTCCATCTTTCGCCTTCGTCGTAGCTAGTTGATCTTGTGCTACCTTATTTTCTCTGTGTGTATTCTCGCGTTATTCAATAAAGACCTTATACCAACGTTTATCGTCTATCTTTGGGATTTACGGAAACCATTACATCTGCCAATTATAGAAGGGCATATAGAAAGAAGTAAAAAGAGGTTTACAGAGTGGTGGCAAGCAGTTAAAACTAGTGGAGCATATACCACTAGGGGAAAACCTCCAAGTGACATTTGAGTGACCGTTGTAAGTACTTACGACATCTTACGCTACATACTGGCAACATATTGAAGAGCTATTTGGCCCGCTACCAAAATTGCTTGTGATATTGAGCCGCAAATACTACAAAAGACTGATAAAAAGACATCGAAATGTTACGAGGTATTGAACTTTTTTCTATTCAAAGCGCCTTCTTGAGAAACACTTTCTTTTAAATTAACATTTTGAAATAGGCTGTTACACAATGCCTAATATGGATTTCCTCGCGATAGCTTCTACATACTAATTCAAATTTCTACAACTGAAAGTCTCCGGTTGATTTCTACCTTCACTTAGCCATTTTACGTTTGGTGTTTTTTTTCCCTGATTTTATACAGTCGACGTGTGATCTACATTTGACAGTTTCCAAACAAAATTTAACATTGTGAATTCGATAATCGAAAATTAATTCTCAATTGTGACTCCATTTGACGCTAGGGATTTAATTGAGACCAACTGCAATTGGATGTAAGACAAACAACCTTTCTTAAGTGATTTAACGCGGTTAAACAACCCAGTAAATTTTATTAGACCCTTGTTGTTAGAAGTGAAGTTATTGTCCAAAATTTAGCGTCCGTAATTAAAGAACGGTGTTTAAAACAAATATTTAAATTTTTAGAATAATTGCTTTTCAAATTTTAATCTCAATATGTCAGTTTTTATTCCTATTCTCGATCCGGCGGAAACTGGATATAACAAAAAGGTTGCTTTTGATTTTGTAAGACAGTGAAGGATAAATGGCATAGTTCCACCTCTTTTATTTGACTCAAATGATCCTGATTTTGATCAATATGAACTTTATGATTACCTTCAAAAGATCAAGACATGGGTCCCAACAAACCCTCCAACTCCCCTGAGCACCACCCCAATTAATCCTCCAATAGAACAGCCTCAACAGTCCCAAGTAATAGGATCGCTAATTGACCCTTTTTTTTAGTAATAACGCCACTCACAAAGTCAGAAAGTGGAAAAATAATTAAGTTTGTTACAACATTTGTTACAAAGTTACAAAAATTGAGTTTGTTGCAAAGTTAAAAAAAATTTCAGTTGTTGTTAAATTGGTCTGATTCAAAAGCTTTGCGTCATTTTTGGCCCATGGTTTGTTTCGCTCCTTTTTTGGGAATCTGGATCCCAAGATTATAAATTTGTCAAGTTTAAAAGGTGGATTACTTGTAGTATATACACCAGGCAAAATAGTAGGCAAAATGGTTGCAGAGTTTGTAGGCGTGGCTCAATTTAAGGATGAAAGGGTATATCTATTCTATAGAAGGATGCAAAAATTAGGAAGGTCATGTAGGGTGTCCTTAGAAGCCAGGGATGATGGTGTAGTTCTTTGGAAGATTTGCGCTAAATTTATTCAAGGAGTGGATCAGACCGTCCTACAAACGGAATTTGTTAGAGAATAGTGCAGAATTTTTTTTGTTTGTTTAGGTGATGCGTATAAGGTTGCAATACAATATGAACAGATAGAACAGATAGTGGGGAAAGGAGACACGTCTTCTTCTTTTTCCGATGAATTTCTTTCTGCGCTGACGAGGGTGAAATTTGGACTCAATGATACTGAGAAGGCACTGCGAGATGGTACTGAGTCCTCGCAGAGCGGTTTGGCTACCCAGGAACAGGGATCTGGTTTTGAAGTCCCGTGGGATGGGAATGATGCCTCAAGGGATGGTTTTTTTTGTTGCACTGATAGAGGGTACTGAATCCTTTCAGGGTGGTTTGGCTACCCAGGAAAAGGGAGCTGGTTTTGAGGTCCCGTGGGATGGTACTGATGCCTCACGGAATGTTTTTTTTTTGTTGCACTGCGAGATGGTACTGATTCCTCGCAGGGCGGTTTGGCTGCCCAGGAAAAGGGAGCTGGGTTTGAGGTCCCGTGGGATGATACTGATGCCTCGAGGGATGATTTTTGTTGTTGCACTGCGAGATGGTACTGATGCCTCGCAGGGCGGTTTGGATACCCAGGAAAAGGGGGCTGGTTTTGAGGTCCAGTGGGATGAGGTTGATGCCTCACGGAATGGTTTTAATGCGTAGCGCTAATAGTTATGTAGAGATATCAACAGTAGTACTGCCATTTGTCGAACCACAAGTTAGTAGAGAAAACCAAACAGGTCTAAACCGAGGCGTTCCGCAGCAATAAAACCCCGAGGATTTTATTGGGAATAATATCTTAACGGCATTGCTGCATGGTATGATTTTTAGAGTTTCTGCAATTTCATTTATCTGTCGCTGGTATTTTCAGGATTAATTAGCCTTTCCCGGTCATTCCTTTTGCCCTAATTCAAAGTTTATACATAATCCCAACTTTCCTTGTCCTCATCAAATTCAGGGGTATGGGGAACAAGTCTTTTTAAAGTATACAAAGAAAAATGAAGTGTTAAAATATTCAGTTTCCGACTACTGTTATTGGTGTGGTTCGTTTATACTATATAAATTTTTACTTACGCAAGTATTGTGTAGTGTTTATATTATGTAATTCTTTACTAGTTTATGCTGAAGAATGTTAGTAGGTAAGAAGTGAATAATTTGGGAAGGGTGTTGAATGTTTTGAATTCAATTAAAGTTTGAGGGTTTAATGAGAAGGGGATAAGCCAAATTTGGGAAATTTAACTTAAAACAGGGGGGAGAATCTGTAAAGTATTTGGAACGTAAATTTGAGAAGGCTTTTTCCGGTGTCTCGTTTCTTAGAGATTTGGCCATGTATATGTCAACGAGAACAGTCCAGGGGGCTTTTGGGACTAAAGCTAGTCGTGGGAAAGGGGTCCGTTCCCAGGCATGGTTGAACAACCAATAGCTGGAACTTCCGTTCCAGGAAAGTTACATTCTTGGCTCATTTTCTAAAGGGAGTCCATCGTTCGCCTTCGTCGTAGCTAGTTGATCTTGTGCTACCTTATTTTCTCTGTGTGTATTCTCGCGTTATTCAATAAAGACCTTATACCAACGTTTATCGTCTATCTTTGGAATTTACGTAAACCATTACATCTGCCAATTATAAAAGGGCATATAGAAAGAACTAAATAGAGGTTTACAAGAGAGTGTGGGATCTTAACGAAAATTTTGTGAAGTTCGAGCTAACGTCCTAGACATACTTTTTGGAGACAGGTTCCTAACGTTCCTAACCAGAATTGTGGGATTTTTTAGTTGAAATTAAAGAGGAGTTGCTGACTGCATTTCATCAGTACAATAGCAAGCAGATTGTCAGACTTCGATGAAACTAAGCCAGAAGTAAATTGTGATGCGCCATGTGATTATTTTTGTAATCGTAGGCCAATCTGAAATCTTCGGGAGAGGAGTAAATGCAACCATTATCTCTTTTCACCAAGCTACCTTTGAAAGGGGTTGTTGGACATCAAGCAAACTCAGTTGGATGTCAATAAATTGTGTCACAAGTGTTGCTTTTGTGAGTTAAAACGCTTTTAGACCGTGTGACACGATCATTTAAAGGAGAAGAAAAACATTTCTGAATAACTATAGACCAATTTCTATTCTTCCACCATTTAAAAAAAAATTTGAAAAATTGAATGTATTTATTTTGAAAAATAAATACTGAAACAATTTCAGTATTTATAGACAAAAAAGGTTTATTGTCTTGTAAAAGACAATAAACCTTTGTGGTTGTTAAAATGAAGGAGTTCTTAGATCAAGGCCTTTTGACGTCTGCTTTTTTTGTGGACCTTTCTAGGGCTTTCGATGCTTTTAACCCCAAAATTTTGTTACATTAATTGGCAAGTTTAAATTTTCCCCCTTTGTCACATTATGGACATATTCAAACTTAGATGGGAGGTCACAGGTTGTGTATCTTAGATAGGCAACTTTTTCTAAGTTAATTTTTTCTACACCATTTTCTAAGTTAAAGCTGTGTAATGCTTAAGAATACACCTTGCCCAAATGATATGCTTCTTATGTCTGGGTTATTTTGTTATGGATATTTTGTGAAATAATAAAGTCTGAAGTCTTTAACCTATAGGGGGCAGAAGGAGGTGATTGTTAAGTTCTTATCATTAGCACGTCTAGAATAAAGGGGTATCTGATTCCAGCCAACCTTGGTGGGGAGTAAGTATTACTGTCCTGGTTGTGCTTCTTTATGGCGGGCATCATTAAATCTTTATTGAGGGGGGAAGGTCCGTAGATTCTTTTCATCAAGGCATCAACCAAAATTTAATGCCAAAACTCAACAAAACTTGGTGGAAAGTAATAAAAGGCAAATCGACCTCTTTTCTGAGGTCCAGACCCGATAAGGACCCTGAAGGGATAAGAGATCCTTCCATTCTTGTCATCATGCCATCAAAAGAATAGTTCGCCGTAAACTTAATTGGAAAGGAAAGCTAGTACCCTACTTGTGACTTTTAGGATTCCAGAGCCGATCCTACCTCTCTGAGCTCTATGAGGGGAAGGGTGTGGCGTATATGCATGATAAGATGAAAATGAGGAATTACCTTTACATCGTGTATTCATGGGATGCCTAAATACTATCTGGCCACTATAAAGAGATGGAGTTCATAAATATCTTTTTGTTGGAACATCTATCAGAAGAGGCAGTTTAATTTTGACGAAAGTTGATAAGAGCTATTAGCAAGTGCCCTAGCTTATCTTTTTGAGGATGAAAGGATTGTAAATCACAGTGATCATGGTATTTGCCCAAAAATGCTGTTGAATCTTAAGTAAACTTAATCACGACAAATAGTTAATGTCCTAGTTATTCCTTTCCAGACCAATTTAGCTTCTTTGGGAGGGGACGGGAGTTCCTAAGTTCTTGTCAAAATCAATTTACCAGACGGTGATTTTTGAAACATAGCAGAAGTTAAGTTCTTGGCTCACAGTCGTGCCTTTGTGGGGTCTACGACTGTTCAGACCTATGTGGAAGAACGAAGAGGGCTATTAAAGATTTCTGTTTTATTAACCTAAGTAAGCTACTAAAACAGAATAGGTTGAATCAAGTTCCATTTATTTCCATAAATAACAATAATAAAACAATATCCCAAAGGGCTCAATGGCCCGTTAAAAAAACCTAACCATTTAGCAAAACCTCTAAGTAAGGTGCTAAAACGGAATAGGTTGAATCGATTTAGCAAAACCTGACCAACAGCTACTGCCATGGTATCAGGTGTCCGTACATGTGTGAAATCTTTTTGTGCTGTGTTCATAATATTGTCCATGCATTGTGAAGAAATTTCATATAGATTAATAGTAAGAAACTTTGTTGCTCCTTTAAAAGCCTCCAGTCTGATCTGTTTGACATTGTTGCTTGTGTTGCTCCACAACTGTGACCCATGAGCTGTAGTTTTCAGAACAATACACAAGACCCTGGCACCAGAGATTGAGTTTTTTTTTATGACGACTGGACCTCGTCCCAAAGGAGTGCAATTTTATATTATGAGAACTAAATCTGTTCGTGAGTTCAAACTCACTGCGTCTCAAATTTCAGACCCCGTGAGAACTAAGATTTAATGTATACGAAAAAAGTCGTTATTTATCACAATATTTATATTCACACGCACAAAAGCTCTCAACCTGTCAACCAAAGTATATTCAGTACAACCTACGATATTTCTTTTGTACAAAAGCGTGTCTTTTTATTGTAACTGACCGTACAACCTAAGAAACGCCCAAGAGTGCCGGAGTCTAGGTTGATAGACTCTTTACAAAAGACCCAAGTGTTTAATATACCCAAGTATTAAAAAAGGACGAATTGGGTATTTGGGTGGAAAGTGCTTTTCTTTCAGCGGGTTTCGCTTCGTGACATGCGAAGAAATTGGTAAATTTATGTCTTAGACAGAGGTTATTTTTGACAAGACATACCATCGGAACCATTTGCCCGGATGAATTACGACTTCATAAAGATGTATAAAAACCTATTTGGATTGTGTAAAACCTTAAGAGCTGTAAATGAATTATATAGCTAAAAAATGAAGATAGAGCAATTTCGTGGCTCATTTCTATCGTAAAGAGGATTAATGATTCCTGTGTATTTTAAAATGTCTCTATTTGTTTCTGACACAACCCAAAGTCCTAGCTCACTCCAGGGGCGGATTCAGGATTTTTTTTAGGGGGGGGGCGCAAAATAGGATGATCTGATAAACTTGCGTTAGAAGCAAGTTTATTTAACGCAAACTTGCGTTAATTAAGTAAATTACACTACTTTGGAATACGTTAGGGGGGCGTGCGCTCCCCTTACCCCTCCCCTGGATCCGCCACTAGCTCACTCCTAGTTTTTTTTTTTTATCAAGGATTCAACTGTGGAAAAACAAGGCTACTTGGAAAAAAGGCAACATCGTGGAGAGTAAGGGGACAGCTGCCTTTCTCAGGGGTTACCAATAATGTACAGGAAGTCCAGACTCCTGTAATATTTGAATAAAATAAGATATGTTTAACAAATAAATCTTATATATTTAGCAGTTAAACCCTTCCGTCTCTCCTGTAAAAACTACAAATAATTCTGATTGTCTGAAAGCTACGAGCAACCTAACTGTGGTTACATATCTGAGAAATATATAGTGAATTGCTTGCGAAAAAATTATGTTTTTTTTTCTAATTTGGGTATCGAAAAAAAAAAGCTATTTTCCTCCTAGAAATGTTAGTTGCTTCCGTAAAAATAAGTTTATCTTCTTTCAATATAGGGTATTGCAAAAGTGCAAAAACCCAACTTAAAAGATTGTAAGTACAAACAACCTATGCCGTGACTCAGTGTAAAAATAAGCTACGAGCTGACTCAGTGCAAAAAAAGAGCTTAGTATTGTTTTGATGTGAAAATAAGTTAAGTCTTGAATGGGTAAAAAAGCAAGCTAACTCTTGACTTAGTCTTGGTTTGATACCACAGAAGTCCTGACTCTGGGTAACAATGAGCCAAGTCCTGATTCAGTGCAACAACATTAAGCTATGTCCAAGCTGTGGACTGACTGCAATAAAGAGCTAAGTCCTTGCTTCAAAAAAAGCTAAGTCCAAGTGACAGAATTTTGATGACTTGGTGCAGAAATGAGCTGAGTCTTGACTCACTGCAAAAGTGGGCTAACTAAAACTGCAGAATTTTGGTGCAAAGTGGGCCAAGTACTACTCAGTACAAAAAAGAGCTAACCCCTGAGCCAATGCAAAAACAAACAAAGTTTTTATTTGACTCAGGACAGAACAAAAGTTCAGTTCAAGTGAGAGAACTTTGATACCGCGTGCAAAAACGAGCCAAGTCATAACTCAACGCGAGAAGAAACAAGTCAAAATTGCCGAATGTCGGACTTGGTACAGAAATAAGCAAAAAATAGTGGTTCAATCCGAAATCGAGGTATGTCCATGTTCTCTGTAAAAGTAATCTTAAATCCTGACCCAACGTAAAATCAAATCTTGATTCAGTGCAAAAACAAGCTAAGTCTTGATTTACTGGAAAATAAGTTAAGTTCTAACCTAGTAAAATAGAATGAGCTAAGTCCACATTCAATGCAAAAATGAGAAAAGGGCTGACGGAGTTTAAAAAAAAGTGTCAAATTATGAATAGGCGTAAAATGAAAAAGGACGCTCTGGCTTAGGGATTTACGAGGAGCTACCAGCCCCACTTTTATTTGCTGTGAGGGTGGTGTTGGACAAAAAAATAATGCCGTCCTACTTTGTTTTCCCCCTTCATATGACCTCCATTATAGTTTGAATTAAGAGAGAGATAATTTTTTTTAAGGCCAATCAATAATCATTGGATAGCCAATGAAAGCATATTACATCAGTTGCCTTGTTATAAAAGAAGGTAGGTATTTTGCACCTTGTTTAAAGTGGAATCACTTAGAGATTTTTAGTATGCATTACTGTAGGACATAATATCTCCAATACCACGCCCATCCCTGTCTTTCAGCTGAAATTTAGGCAGGTTTTTTCAACCACTAGGTTTGATATCTATAGGCCTAGAACCTTCGACAAATCGGACATGAAATCAACAGAGTTAAAACTTAAGGGTGAAGAAATTTCAGGCGAAAAGGACAGAGTAGATGACTTCCCCGAGGACTTCGCTAATTTTAAGCCACATTAACCTTCCCCACTAAATTGGCTGCATTCACTTGAAATGTCGTTGATAGGTCCCTAAATCCAAGGAGACACGAATTAAGAAATTATAGACCATTTACTTTTACAGGCATGGCAATAGTAGGTTTCAAAGTTACATTGTTTGGTGATTCTCCTCTATCACAGTGATTGACTTGCTAGCTAGAAATCTTAAAGCAGGGACATCTTCATGGAAGAGGTGCTACATATTGTTGCTAATATCTCTTATACTGTTCTGATATATTTTAGGGTAGAAATGTGTCTTCATTCAAGTAGTTATGCACCGATTATGAACATTATTACAGCACGATAACACGTTTCGTGATTATTAATAGTGTTTTGTGACAATCACCAAATGATGCATATAGAATCAAATTGTCCCTACTATCAAATGCATCGGAAACAAGCAATCAAACAGTTCGTGTAACGAACTGTAGGTAAGGAGCGACCCGGCTTAATAATAACCGAAACTCTATAAAAAGCAATTTTGATACCAATAGATACATCAAAAGAATTGAATTTTGGTTCTAATCTTAAATATATAAGTTTCATCAAGTTTAGACTTACCCATCAAACGTTAGGAGCCTGAAATGATTTGCCCTATTTTCAAAAAAAGGAGAAAAAACTACCTAAAATTGATAGAATCTTAATGAAAATTATATCTTCAGATTCAGCGTGTCAGAAAACCCTACTGTAGAGGTTTCAAGCTCCTATCTGCAAAAATGTTGAATTTTGTATTTTTTACCAGAAGAAAGGTCATGGATACGTGTTTATCTGTTTTTTTTTTCAGGGGTTATCGTGTCGACCCAGTGGCTCCAAAATGTCACAATAAGGCTCATTCGAACTGAAATTAAAAGTTATAGTGCACTTTTCAAGTGACCAAAAAATAGAGAGCAACTAGGCCCCATCCCACGCTCATTTTTTCTCAAAGTCACCCAATCAAATTTTTGAGATAGTCATTTTGTTCAGCATGGTTGAAAATCTAATAACTATGATTTTGAAGATGAATTAATCCCCCAGCCCCCGGGGGAAGGGCTGTAAGTTATGAGCTTTGCCCATTGTTTACATATAGTGTTGGTTATTGGGCATCAGCCCTGGGTCTTTACGCTAAAGTCTTAAAATTAAAAAAAAAGTACTTCTCACTCAAATTCAACTATCCTTGTGTCTGAGCAGTCTTTCATGAGGAATCGTGACAAAAAGTCAAACTATAGTGTACAGAATGAGGGTTCAGGAGGGGGTAACCCCCATATACTGAATAATTTCTCTTCATTTTAAATTCTAATGCTGCTCCTTACTTTCAGATGAAAAAAAATTGTTGTCTTGTTTAACTTCTAGCCATTTTGAAATCATGCCAGGCAATCCCCTTCCTTCCTTGTAAAATTTTCTCTTGAAAATTCTCCCCAGAAACTTTTCTCCCCGCAGAAAATTCTTCCCGTGCACCTCCCCCCCCCCCACAGCAGAAAAATACCCCCCTGCATCCACACAAAAAAAGGATATCCATGTATTTCTTAACAACAAATACTATACGTACATAAACGTTGGGCAAACTGAAAATCTTACAGTCTTTCCCCAGGGAATGTGGGGGTTTGCAACTCACAAACAGGTAAAATTATTGAGCTTTTCAAGTATTTGGAATCAAATGGCTATTTTGAAATTTTTATCAGACGTCTTTGGTGAAAAAAGGGCGTGGTAGGGGGCTTTTTGCCCTCCTATCTTTTTGGTCAGTTAAAAGCTTAGGCTACTAGAACTGTTAATTTTCGTTCAAATGAGTAGAATGTATCTATGGAATTCTATGACTCTTTGTTCCCTCCCATGCTATTCTACGACTCTATGTTCCTTCCTATGTTATTCTATGGAAGTTCTACACCTTTTCAAGGAGAGTGAGTATCCTCTCACATGGTCTTCCATTTTGCTGGGACGTATAGGAATTCCCATACTATTTGCTTAATGCTCTACACCTTTTCAAAGAGAGTGAGTACCCCCTCACACCTATACTTCCTTGGTACCATT